>NW_012110474.1:561691-583229 GCF_000951045.1 Mandrillus leucophaeus | reverse complement strand
CATATAAATATTATATATGTATATATATAAAATATATATTCTGCATCCCTACGGCATCCTTAGGGGACATTTTTCATCCTCTCATCCTTTATCTCTTAGTACAATCATTTATATATAAATGATTATATATATAATCTATAAGCAAATAATTTTTTCACTGGATTACGAATAGTATATAATTTTGACCTAGAATATATCTCAGAGCCTATTTTAAATTACAACATTACTAAAACATTGTTTTATAGTGCTTGATATTATATTTATAATAATTTTTCTAAAGTGTGTGTTTGTACATTTTAGCTGTGAAGTGTTATCCATCAATGCAAATACAGACTAAAAACATTCTCAATATTCTACAGATTAAATAAAAAAGACACATATGGATTGCTCTATAAGACACAGGTGTGGTTGCTATAAAAATAGTTATATGTGAAAGACACTATTTGAGTACCCAAGTTAAATGAAAGTGTATCAAGTGCTTTACAATTCAGAATCCAATAAGTTTAATAAAAGGATTAAGAAATCTAGTAAATCTTACCTATTTCTGATCTAGCTAGAAATCTGAATAACCAAGAGACTCCCCAAATCCTAAATATTTATTTCCTACTTGAGAAATACATAAAGGACATACGATCACTTATTTTTGTCCATTTCAACATCTATTCCTCCTGAACTTTGTTCTGACCACCTCAGTATAGGCAGTAGCAGCAGCTGGTGGAGGATCATGGGGCAACTGTGCACAATTAACGATAGTAGCAAGGGCAGCATGAACATCTTACTATATTCATGTAAGCAAGGACTTCCAAATCATGATTAGAGAAAATGTGAATTGGGCTTCCTTTATTGTTGACACAGAAGGCCCAAAGCCTTATGTTATAAAACTGCAGTTTCCAAACTCTGTAGGCACTGAGAGGAAATTCCCAACTTTGATTCTGAAACCTATATGAGATTACCTAGGGAAGGTTTGCTAGGACATCCTCTTAGTCATTACTCACTTTACCAGTGGTTCATAATATAAAAGGCATTTCTCTTTCCTTCATGAGAAAAGCATAGGATGCCACATTTGAAGTATGTATAGCACAAATATCCTTACTGGTTTTTTTTCCATCTAGTAATATATTGAAAATTACACAGGGATTTGTGAGAACTATGATAAAACATAGTTTTTCTTTTCTTTAATAAGAAATGTCTAAGAATTTTATTGTTGTATTGCAATTTAATATAGAAACTAGGATAAAAACTGAATTCCTTGATGTTGGTCTAAAATAAGCTTTTGGAGAATCATGATAAAAAATAATTTTGATATTAAAGTGTGTATAAAGTAATGCATAACATATGCAATTCCTATTTTGACTTATCTCTTTGTAAAGGTAAGGGGTGGAAAGAATTTGCATTTAAATTTAAAAAGTAGATGAATTGGCATTTACTAGTGAGATGTGATTTGCTTTCCTTTAATAGACAATAAAATATTGATAGCAATATAACCAAGAAAATTTGGAATACTACCATTTCAATTAATATCAATGTGAGATGAATTAAAATTTGTTATCAATATATTATTATTCACCAGTTTTATATTGATTTTTGATTGAAAAGATTTGGGAGTTTTGATTATATCTGTATATATAATGTTACTCAAATTTATAAGATAATTACTCAATGTGCAATATTAATCTGATCAGTAAAAAACCTAATGAGTTGTGTCATAAAATGAAAGCTTAGAAATAGCTTTAGGAAGCAGATAACAATATATTAACTTGGAAGTAAAATTTTTATACACTGACATTGTTCACAGAGAGAAAATAAGTAATTAATAGAATACTCTTCAAGAAAAACAGAGAAAAATAATCATAGTAAATGACTATTAAAATATTTAAGTTGAAAATCTATATACTAACAAGTTTAAGAATATCTTAAGCATAAATTGAATTTAAAAAAATTATCTCTGGAGCATAAGTCTCTTAAGCTTAATATTCTTGTCCTTAGTTGACCCTCCTACATAGCAGAAAATAGTGTAGTTTAAAACTAACTAGATGGCTCACTGAACATTTGAGTCGAGTACAAGAAAGAATAGCTCTTTCACTGTTGAGATAGACCCGTAGCTCGTGAAATGCCTCTGACCCCGTGAACTGCCCCAGCACCCAGTCCCGGGAGGAGGTGAAGGCCAGGTACTGAGAAATGAGTGGACAAATAGATTGGTAAGGTGATTCTCTTGACAGTTCCCTGCATACCAACAAAACCCTGAAATGCGCATAGAAACACTTCTCCTCCCGAATAGGTGAGACACAGTTGTCCTTGATGACAAGTGCTCTCAGAGCCAAGCAGGTATGAAATAAGAGAAGCATGATGTTCCCTTCAGATTAGGCATCATATTAACCGGAAACTAGGAGGCAAAAATGAGAACTGATCCCGCAAGTCATTGGTACTTAAACTGCAGTGAACATCATACTCATCTGGGATGTCGTTAATAATATAAAATACAGAGTCCCACTTACAGAGATTCAGATTTAGAAGAGAGAGGGCCAAGAAAGCTGACCTCTAACAAGTAACCTAGGGGATGCTGTTGAACATGGTTTCTTTGACCACACTCTAAGAAATCTTTTCACAGAACACATAGGAGCACTGGGGGACACAAAGTCTCTAAAAGGGTGGTAGGCTTAAATACTTGAAATGTGTAAAACACTTAAAGTACAAATAGAGTTGTCCAGAACAGAGATTCAGGCAGTAATAGGTAAAAACTCTTACCATGTGAGGGACTTGTCAATAAAACACGTCCACCTATTTCTAAAATATTACCCAGTACAATGAATTAAGTAGTAACCACAGGTTGAAAACATTAAATATCCCAGCCAGGTGTGGTGGCTCACACCTATAATGCCAGCAGTTTGGGATGCCGAGGCAGGCAGAGCACTTGAGGTCAGGAGTTCGAGACCAGCCCAGCCAATATGGTGAAACCCTGTCTGTACTAAAAATACAAAAATTAACCGGGCTTGGTGGTGTGCATCTATAATCACTGCTGCTTAGTAGGCTGAGATGGGAGAATCCTTGAACCCAGAAGGCGGGCAGGTTGCAGTGAGCCAAGGTTATGCCACTGCACTCCAGCCTGGGCAACAGAGTGAGACTCTGCTTTGTCTCAACAACAACAAAAAAGAAAATATTAAATATCCTTTTGTTTTAAACTTTTTAAATATGAGAAATAAAACACGGAAAAATATAGTACTACATTTGTCTTTGGGCCAAGATTGTTTCACATTCTAAACAGAGAATTAAGTTTGCACTAAATATTGCCTGCCAGGGCTCTTTTCCAATTTTGATTTCTAAATATAAAGTATATCTAAAGAAAAAGTAAGTATATTTATTTATACTTTCAAACATGCCTTTCATCAAGGTCTTCAGGGTAATGTGCAGAGAAAAACACCTATGATTCAATGGAAGTGAGCAGTAAACTCGCTCTCTCCAGTATATTGTACTGGACAAAGAAATTATGAGTCCATGGTGGAATGATGGGGAAAAAAAATTAAACTCATAGTCCTCACAGAAGACAGATTTAAATCCAAACTAAAATTCTCCTATCTGAAATAACTTTCAAATGTTATAGTCCCAAGCAGGTGGCAAGCTCCTCCAGGATGCTCAGTACGTTTATTGCACAATAGCTACTCAATAAATGAATGAAAACCTGCCTTTACTATATGCCAATGGTCAGGGAGAGGTAGTTGTGTAAGAAAAGGTTTGGGATTCTAGATTTTTTTTTCAGAGAGATATGAAAGCAAATAATTATGCTTATCTGTAACTTACTTAAGGACTCCGGAGTAAGAAATTCCTATTAAAATGGCATCTTAAGTTCTCAAATTCAATTGTATTATAAATGACAAAAACTTCAAAATTTTTTTGTGTGGAAAAGACTTTATTTACTCAACAAATGGCTTTTTTTTTTCTTTTTCTTTTTTTTTCCTGCTAGGAACCTAGGAAGTCTTTTATTTTTTTCAGGCCTTTTTGCATCTAGATAGAGAACTGTGCACAACAGATGTTTGTTGTATACAGATGCTCTTCGACTTGCAATAGGGTTATGTCCCCAGAAACTAATCGGAAGTTAAAAATACCTTATGTTATTCACTTTCACACCATCGGAGAGTTGAAAAATCGTTAATTTGAACCTTGACAAGTAGAGGACTGTCTGTATATATTTAATTAATGATATGATTATATTGTCCCACAATTTTCTATGATAGAAATGTGTAACAGAATATTCCATCTACTTTCACATATGTAAACTCACTTAAGTCCTCAAAATCCCCCAGAAAAGTAAATACAGTTTGGCAACTTTCTGGTTTACTTCCAGATTATAAATGTTCCAGTAGGTTGAATATGCTAATACAGCCAAAGTCATCAAGATTAAGTTCAGGCTCGATAATAAATGCATTAAATAAACAAAGAAACATAACTACCAATTTTATTCTTTGAAACAAACACAGTCTAACAATCAGATAAGAATGCAAAATTATACCTACCAGGCTCTTAATCATAGCACTGTTAATAATGACAAAAAACAAAACAAAACAAAACAAAACAACAAGAAAAATATTTGTAATGAACATTACTAGGGAAGTGGTTAAACAAGATGTATCGCTTTCAAATAATAAAATCTGATGCTATTCGACCTTCATTTACTAAGATATAGAGATCTATAATGTTTTAAGGAAAAGAATGATATTTAGAATATGTTTCCATTTTGGTCCTTGTGATTATGTATTTAGAAGAATATATACCAATATGTTAAGAATGCTTATTCTGAGTGGAAGGATTATGGTTGAGTTAAATTACTCTTTATGTTTTCCTATAACTTCTCAACTTTTATAAATAAACATATTTCTACCACAATATTAAATATAAAGCTATTTTTTTAAATTGTTACCATTTAAAATAAAATTTAAAGCCACATATTTTCTTTCTCTTTTTTTTTTCTTTTTTTTTTTTTTGAGACAGAGTCTCACTCTGTCACCCAGGCTGGAGTGCAGTGGCACTATCTCAGCTCACTGCAACCTCCGCCTCCCGGGTTCAAGCAATTCTCGTGCCTCAGCCTCCTGAGTAGCTGAGACTACAGGCACGCGTCACCACACCGGGCCAATTTTTATATTTTTAATAGAGACAGGGTTTCACCATGTTGACCAAGCTGGTCTTGAACTCCTGACCTCAAGTGATCTTCCTGCCTTGGCCTCCCAAAGTGCTGAGATTACAGGCGTGAGCCACCATGCCCGGCCTCAAGGAAGATATTTTCAATGGTCATAACTAAATCTATGCATAATTTCATAATTTACTAGGCATTTCACTATTTCAGTGATTTTACTTTCAATTTAGCATTCTGCTTTGAAAGTTGGTAGTATTTTAACTATGCCAGCTAAGAAACGTTCTCCATAGCAGATTCACCTTTCCAATGAAGTAGAGTTCTACCTAGAGTATTCTTACCTTTTCTTTCCTCTAGCTGAATTAAGGCAAAACTAATATATATATTTAGACTAATACTAAATACTCCAGGAATATTTGGATTTCATGTTAATATGTTTCCAAATGAACATTATCTAATGGAAGCTCTGGCCAAAATCTAAGAATAATGGAGAAGAGTCTTAAACTTTTAAAACAAAACTGGTGTACATTATCTTAGAAAATTAAAAACTGATGCTTGTCTGAAGTTTCAACAAATGTGCTGGAACAACTGGATATACAAATGGAAAATGAAAAACATAAACCATTGGCTTATACCTCACACCATACACCAAATATATTTAGATCTCAATGGAAATGTAAAATACTTGTAAATATAAAAGCCAAAATTATAACACTTCTACAACAAGACACAAGAGAAGATCCTTGAGGTAGATCAGGGTTTCTTAGATCAGAAATAATAAATTAAAAACTTAAAAAATAAAACTGAGAAATTGAATTTCATTAAAGTTATAATTTCTGGTCTTCAAAAGGTATCATTAGAAAATAAAGAAGGCTTGTTACAGACTAAGAGAAAATATTTCTGATACATGTAATGACAAAAGACCTATATCCAGAAGTGGAAAAAAATTCTTAAAGTTGAATGAGAAAAAGAAAATCAACCAAATTAAAAAGAAATGAACAGATAATTCATCATCAAAGGATATATACTCAGCTGGCCGTGGTGGCTCATGCCTGTAATCCCAGCACTTTGGGAGGCCTAGGTGGGCAGATCATTTGAGGCCAGGAGATCAAGAACAGCCTGGGCAACAAAGTTGAAATCTCATTTCCGTTAAAAAATACAAAAATCAGCTGAGCATGGTGGTACATGCCTGTAGTTCCAGTACTAGGGAGGCTGAGGGGTGAGGATCACTTGAGCCCAGGAGGTTGAGGCTGCAGTGAGCCGTGATCGTGCCACTGCCCTCCAGCTTGGGTGAGAGAAGGAGACCCTGCCTCAGAGAAAAATAAAAATTAAAAAAGGATACACTAGATACACTCATGGCCAATAAATGCATGAAAACATGCTAAATATTAGTCATCAGAGAAATGAAAGTTAAAATCACAGTGAGAGATCACTTTACCCTCATTAGCAGGGTAAATGCTAAAAATAACAACACAAAATACCAACAATACCAAGATATTGGAGATGATGTGGATGGAACGACTGGAACTTACGTTTCTGGTAGGAGTATAATCACACTAGAAAACAGTTTGGTAGCCTTATGGAGATATATTGTACATGCAACCCAGTAATTCCAGTCCTAGGTACTTGCTTACAATAAAGAAAAATGTGTTCACAAAAAGATTTCTACAAGAATGTTCACAGCAGCTTTGTTTATAATAGCACTAAACTGTAATCACCCCAAATGTCCAACAACAGGTGAATGGATAAAGAGTTATGGTATGTCCATACAACTGAATACTATCCAGCAATAAAGAAATGAAGTAATGATATACACAACAAGCTGACTGGATTTAAAAATAAATCACGTAGAGCAAATACTGTATAATTTCATTTAGAAATGAAGTTCTAGAACAGGCAACACTAATTGATAGTAATGAAAATCAGATCAGTAGTTTATTGGGGAGAAGGTGGTGGGAATTGCCTGCAAATATACAGGAGAACTTTCTGGAGAGATGGAAAAAATGTTCAATATCTTGATTGTGGTGGCTGTTAAATGAGTACATAGATTTGTCATAACTCAATGTATACTTAAAATAGGTGCATTTATTGTATGTAAATTATGTATCGATCTAATAATTAAAATCAGATGCTTGGATATGAGAATTAGAAATAAGGGAATTCCTTGCATCAGGATCATCTGGAGTGCTTCTGTAACTGGATTGTTGGATCTAACCCCCATTTTGTTTGTTCGTTTGTTTGTTTAAGACAGAGTCTTACTTTGTTGCCCAGGCTGGAGGGCAGTTGTGCAATCTCAGTTCACTGCAGCCTCTGCCTCCTAGGCTCATGTGATTCTCATGCCTCAGCCTCCAGAGTAACTGGGATTACAGGCATGCCCCAGCACGCCTACCTTATTTTTTGTATTCTTTTGTAGAGATAGGGTTTCACCATGTTGGCCAGTCTGGTCTTGAACTCCTGGCCTCAAGTGATCCACCCACCTTGGCCTCCCAAAGTGCTGGGATTACAGGTGTGAGCCACCATTCCCATTTCTGATTCAATAGGTCTGGAGTGATGTCTCAGGAATTTACATTTCTAACAAATTATCAGGTGACACTAATGTTACTGGTCTAGACATCATACTTTAAGAACCACTGCTTTAAAGATAGACACAAATGATTCCTAAGTTAAGACATTATACAGCAGAATTTCAGATGCAGCAAGATAGGCTTGCTGCAGTTCAGTATGGAGCAAATGCTGAAGTTGAAATCCATACATATGCCTCTCAATTTAATGGTAATGAAGTTTAACATTTGGAGTAATTGTTTGAAAAAATAAAAATGAGCTTTATATTTGCTTTCATAAACTCCAGAAGTCCCTGAAGTTCATAGAAAGAGCCGGCAAGTCCTCAAAAATAAAATACAATTCTTTTGTGTCTATGCTCTTTTTTTCCTCTCTGGAGATAGGGCCAGGCTTTCATCAAATTTTCAAGTGAAAATGATCAAAAAAGATTAAGAAGCACTAAAATAACTTTAAGAGAATCCTTTCCGCTTTAAATTTTCATTTACATCTGTTTTCTTCATAAACAGTAGGTACACATGAAAGCTTACAACTTCATTTTTTATTTATGCTGAGCACTCAGAAGTTTTAGATTTAAGACTTGGCATAAATATTATGTAGGTCACTAACTGTGAAGAGGAATGAATAAGGGTGCACCATTAAAACGGTAACAAGTAAAGAGAGCTTCTGAGAGTTGCAAGACATTCTAGAAGTATAATTTTTTTAAAGTAAGATTAAAATTAACATATTTTTAATTTTGTGTTATTGTACCTCCATCTTCCTCCACCATTTCTAGTTTCAATGTAATTAAAGGAACAGATATTGAAGTAAAATTAATAACTATAGTATGTGGCTTGGGTAACACAGGAATAATAGAGCCTTTGTGTATATAAGAGCATTTTTATTTGTGCAAATAAATTTTCATGTGTGGAATACGTAAACATGAATGGCTAGGATTATTTTATACCTGTTTTACTATTATTTATAAGCATTTTAACAGAATTGCTGCACATATTAGAACATGGCACATCTATTTGTTGTCCATCACATTTCTTTTTATTCCTTGCAAATATAAAAAGGATATATTTTCAGTCTTCCTCTTTGTCTTATCTATATCCTAAACACATATTTAAGGAGTTGTTTTATTCTTTCAACAAACTACTAGAAACCTTGTTAAATTCATTTATTTTAATAAAATGTAAAAAATTGCAAACAATCATAGAGCTTAACCATCAACAGATTTAGTAAGCAGATTTAGTATACATTTTTTAAAATCATTTCATCTGAGAAACAATAGCACACATATTTTATTACAAATACGTTAAAAGGATTCTTCAAATATGTAGTCCACTGACTGATGTTTTGTGACTTAGAGATGCATAGAAAACAATTTGATTATAAAATGTTAAGACCCCTACTAATTCTTTCATGCTCCGTTCTATGAAAAGGTTGGACTTTTCTTTTTCTGCATGCTTTTCAACAGGTTATAGATATACATGTTCCCAGTCTAGGTATCATATGTACACTAAGTTCTTCCGGAAGAGAAAAACAGTTTTTTCTTATCTGCACTTTGTTTTCTCTCCAATTTTAAAATCTGCATAAAATCACCTTGCAGAGTGATATTCTTTACTCTCTCTCTTCTTGTCTGAGCTGTTGCTAACAGCTTTTAATTTGGGAAGTCTATCTCTGAGTTTACTGCGCCTCACTGGTTTCAGCTCAATTGTTTCTCTAGCCAGCAGAGCATTTCATTTCTCCTGAAGGTCATCACAGGCTGCCAAGGCTTTGAAAACATACCATCTTTTCATTCACGCTGCAGTCTAACCCTGCAGTGCCATTAAGAGAAGCGGAAGCAGGCATGTGACTTTTTCTATCAACAATTATTGAATTTATTGTAATATAAAGCGAATCAGGCCATCAGTGAGCAAGGATCCTCCATAATGCCACCTTTGTTCAAGACTGTAGAAATTATTTTTGTATTTTAGTAGTTCGCCTGTGTATAGATAATTATTTGTATAAATTATACCAAAATGTCATCTGCTTTTGGAAGTTACTCTTCCAACCATATCACTACCGGTTGCAATAAACCAATGATGCAGGAAGCTGTCCCGATCTAAGGACACTCATAAAACGAACACCACATTGGCCATCTGTTGGAGGAGGGATGGCATTCAATGTAATGTGTGCCTGGAACACATCCAGTATTGTTTATTCTGTCACATATCAGATGAGCACTGAAATCAAATTGATGATTTTTTAATTCCAAGGGGACAAGAAATGGAGAACAGAGAAGAGAGATGATTCCAGACATATCCAAAAGTGTTCAAGTGATAACATGATCCAAAAAGTGAAAAAAATTTAATAAAAGCAAAGGAAAAGTAACTCACATTATACTTGCCAGATATTTACACTGTTGGGCTAACAAAAAACATTTCAATATTACTTATATGTTCTACAGTTAATGCTGCTAGAAAAAACCAAAACTTTCCTAGATAAACAAGTTAATCGAATCAACGGCACAAATTATTTTAAAGATTTTAAGGGCAAAAACAAGTTTTCTATATCTTAGATAAGATTGAAATGTTTTAGATTATTTAAAATGCCAATGTTTTAGTTTAGCTTCTATGAAAGAGGTGAGCTGTGAATCATGAGGGTTTTTTGTTTGGTAGGTAGTGGTTGCTGTTTTCAGGTTCTGAGGCAATGAAATTGTTGCATAGCAGTTACACAGTTAGCTAGAAAAATAAAATTAGATTTTCCTTTTAAAAACCAATCATTCTTGTGTGTTTTAATGGGAAACTCACTGAAGTTTGATTCAAAGCTCTGATTTAATGTCTTAGATTTTCCATTCATCAGAGAGGAAACTTTGTGCAAGTAGTTTAATTTCCCTGATTCCTGGTTTCCTTAAGGTGTAAAAATATCAAATGTGGAATTGATGTCCGACATCTCTCTAAAAGCTAAGGCACTGTGAAAACATAAATAATTTTATTTTCAGTTTAGGGAAAATATACAGGTCAATCTTGGAGAAAATACTCATAGGATTTGTCACATTCTCATGCAGAAGTGCCCTCCTCCTCCCCAATGATCTTCACTTCCTGTATTAGTAACAAGGGTAATCGTTAACACTCTTGGAGTAAACAGATGCATGTAGTTCCAGTTATGGATCTCCCTTAAGAATGAAGGTGCTAACTGAAATGCAAAGGAATTCTATAACAGTCTTAAAATCACAATAAGGAAAATACTCCTTCTGCAGGGTTTGGAGCGGTATCTATGGATATACTATTTAAATAGTATATTGTATTTTTTATTCTTCTACATTTAATGAAAAATACATTTCATACAGCCATCTGTTTATTTAGTAGATATTTATTGAGTACCCATAGTGGTAGGCTAGGCACCTGCCTAGCTGGGAACAAAAGTGACATGGTGCCTGCCCTCGTCATGCTTATGCTTCACTTTGGGGAGTGACACCAACATCAGGTGAACTGAACTATTCCACAAATGGTCCTAAGGGCTATGAAGGAAGCACAAGAGTAATGATGGGGGCGGGGGAGGTTAGGCTGGAGGGTGAGAAAAAGTTATGAGGCTTATTTTAGACAGGGTGGCTAGCAATCTGACAACTCCATCATCAAAAGTACATTAAAACACACATTAGCAAGGGAAAACGGGATGTCCTCCTTAACATCACTGTTAATTCAAATACTCAAATTAGGGTACTTTAGTAAACAAAATGAGCTTTTCTCCACTTGAAAGTTAGAACTATCAGCTCTTACACATACAACTGGCGAGAGTTAAGCCCACTGCAGTGTGAGCAGATGCCACCCAAACTCCCCTACCCTGACCTGCCAAGGCTTATTAATCTCCACCATTTAACACCTTGCTATTCACAGCTCTCTGTCCTGGAGAGTAAACTATATTCTGTCCACTTCATGTCCAGCCCATAATATAGGGTGACTAAGTAGAAAAAGCTGTAATGTCTGTACCAGCCAGAAGCATAGGACATATATTTTTAAACAAGTTCTTAGCAATGCTTCAACTCAACTTCAATCCCTTCATTGATTTCATGTGAATTATCTTACTAACTTATATATCTATTCCTCACTAGATTGTTCAAATTGCTATTTTTTTTTCTCCTCCTCTCACCTATTCTCAGGGATCTAATCTCAGACTCTTTAAGTAGTTTTTTTTTTTAAATAATTGTTCTGACAACAAAAGGTTGCCCTGGGCAAAATTATAATAGTAAAATATAGGTCATTGATTCTGCCCACCAAGGCTCTTCACAGCATTATTTCCTATTTCTATGTACAAATCTATTTTCTTAAATTGCTTTTCCTCTAGCTGTTTATAACTAACTGAGTCCTACCCCATCTCCCTCTTGCAGGTTATACCCTAAGCCTAGAGCAACCAGCATCATGGTTACAAATAAGGTGTCAGCAGACTTGGGTTCAAATGTCCACTTGACCTCTTACTACATATAAGATCATGGGCAAGTAAATGAACTTCTTGGGGAAATAGAAGCAGTTACCTTGTCAAGTAGTTATGAAGACCAACTAAAATATCAATCACTCAACACTATGCTTGGACCTAGCAAGTGCTCAATGCCTATTAAGGTTTTACAATTCCACAGTCTTTTTTCTAAGAATGATGAAAACATCCCTTTTATTAGCTCCTATCAGCCCAAGGAGACACAAAACATAGGTATTTCTATCATCTTAGCAGTCTTTTGTTTTGCTTGGTTATATTTGTTTGCAAAAAAACAAAACAAAAACAAACAGTGGATATATAAGATAAACTGGATATATTTACCTAGATACATAAATTAAACATGCATCCAATTTTTTATTTATGTGGTTTCTGTTAGACATGATACAAGTTTATTTGCATGTTTCTGATGATGTTACATATTCCAGTCTCACAGAAAATATAAGAATTCAGAATGTTTAATTTTCTTACTTAATACATTTCTTTTGCATTATCCAATTTACATGCACCATTATACAACTTTGTGATTTAGATCACTCCTCTCTTTTGGATTCAAAGATATTACTCCTGGGAATGATTCTACAGGCAAATACTGCTTAAGAGAATAATTTGTATCTTGAAGTTTTTGGTAAACTTGACTCATATAGTACAGCTTCTGGTTACCAGCTGTCACTGCTATTTTCAAAGTCTATGGCTATGTCTTGTTGGTGCCTTGTGAAGGCCATTTTGGAAGTCTTAGTTAAGGGGCAACATCAATTTCTTATCTTTTAATTCTACTTTTTTTCTCTTTTTTGGTACCCTGGGTACATATATCGTAAGTAGCACAGGTGAGCAAATTAAAATATTAATTTTCCAGAGAGTATATGTATCTTGCTTTTATACTCCTATGATTGAATGATATTCCACAGTATGACTATGCCTTAATTTATTTCTTCTGTCCTTACAGAAGGACATTTAAGTTTTTCCCAGTCTTTTGCTACTACAAACAACATTGTAATAAATATACTTTATCCTTTGCATATATGTGTGAGTATGTCTTTAAGCACCTGATACTATTTTGTTGTTGTTGTTGTTGTTAGTGGCTCTACTATTATCCCAGTTGGGCTTAGAGCCTCATTGCCTCTCTCATCCTTTTTCATAACAATGGATGGCATATCAAGTTCAGCCACTTTTTCATTTGCATCCGTTTTTTTTTTTTTTTTTTTTGTAATCTTTCACTGGAGAGGAAAAGATAGTGGTAATAATAATAATGATAATAACTATTAGAACTTGTTCTTGAATGCATACAAGACATTCCCTAGAAAAATCTTAGACATATCGGTGGTGGCATGAGTACTCTGTAGGTGACTGCACTGTTATTGGGACTTTATATACATTAGTTTTAATTCTTACAATTAGGGTATATTTATTACATCCATTTTTCTGACGAAACTGAGACTCAGGTCAGTTAGTAATTTCACCAAAGTTTCAAAGTTTAAGTACTAAAGCTAGGCTAGGTGCCTCAACTCTCTAATTTCTCAACTTATACTCTATCTTCAAATCTATATAGTCTCTCTAATGCATGACAGTCTTTATATGCTGACTCATTATGTCTTCCAAATCCTTCTCAATCTACTCAGCGTCCACTAGTTCAGGGGGGCTACTGAAAAACCTCCTAAAGTCTTCTTCCCTTCTATCATTCCTCTCACCCTCTCTCCAAATAACCTCACTCCCATACTAATTCGATTACATCATAAGATAGCTCTTGTGATCTCTCTTTTCCTGTTTCACTATCTGCACCCACTTCTCTTATCCCTCATTGATCTCTCCACCATCTTGGTAGCAGTATTGGGTTGTAGGGGCTTTCTAACGAGGTATAAGTGAAATAAGAAAGGGTGAAGGAGGTGCTGGCCAGGTAAGGTCCCAGCCCCTTACATCACTTTAACCAAACAGATTTATTTGTATCTGCTTTATGTGTAGGGGACAGTCTGCTTTATATGTAGGGGAGAGAGTTATTAATGTTTTATTTGAGAAAAATTTGCACAGCTAAAAAGCAAGCAGAAAACCATGAATAATGTGGAAATATTAGCTCCATAAGGACAGGTGTATTTTATCTCTCTTGTTCACTCTAGTATTCTCAGCACCTACAATGGTAGTACCTAGGAAATGCTTAATATACACATATACACATATATATTTTTTAATAGAGCCAGGGTATCACTAGGTTGCCCAGGCTAGTCTCGAACTCCTGGCCTCAAGCAATCATGCTGCCTCAACTTCCCAAATTGTTGAGATTACAGGCACGAACAGGCATATTTTCACATGGACAAATAAATGAATGGACTTAATTAATTTTGGCTTCATCTAACTGAAACTCTGGGCAATTCACCCTACTACTATAAGCCTCTTTATATTTTTCCCTCATATAGAACCCTCCACTTCTGCCTAATAGCATTGTAGAAATTAAAAATACAAAAATATCTAGCACAGTGCCTGAAACATTCTGACATTTGACTTTATTGCTATATCTACATCAAAAACTATTCACTGTTTCATAAACCTACCTTTAACTGAAATTTCCTGTCCTCTTTCTCTTTTAATTTTTTCTTCATTAATGCCATTAGAGGTGTTCTCAGGGTTTTTCTCAATTAGCCTGATGAACAGCTCTGGCTCTGCCTCTCATTTGTTGTAATTGTCTTTATTATCCTGCTTGGGCTTAGCACTTTCTGGCTTGGGTTATTGCTCTGTGTTCCACATTCTCTGCAAGACTGTAAACTGAAGAAGCTGGGGACTCCAATCCATTGCCATCTCTCTATAGTTGTTAATAGTGCAAGTTCGATAGTTACAAAGATCTTTTGAAATATACGTAGCATAATATAATAGTAAGTGAAGGTTTATTTCACTTACCCACATAAAAATGTTAATATCAACATAATACAAAGTCTACTTCAAAGTATTAGATTTGGTACAATATATAATGTTCTAGCAAAATATGCACATCAATGTATCCTTTCACACACAGACAACACGTAATCTGTGTCTGGCATTTGACTGTTTATCTGATTGTTGGCATTTGTCTATATCCCATTATAAAGGAAGGTAGAGAAAAAATAGGCTAGTCTGACACTTTCTGGTCACTTAATAATTTAATAACTTGGTGACTTGGTCTTTTCGATTAATTATTAAAAATCATACTTACAATAAGTGGAAAAGTCACTTATTTTCTTACAATCACTACTGAATTTACTTTTCTTTACACCATTTAGATTATCATAGTATGTGGCTTTTTTCATTTACACAGTTCTTGATAGTATACAGACTTTTCCTTGGCATGTTAATTCTTGTTAGTAGCATTAACTACAAGTAATAGAACTTTTAGCCTTTCAGAATTTCTATCACAAAGTCAGAGAAGAAAAATTCTATGTGCCTGCAAATGTATTTCCTGCGCAACTGAAATATAAATGTGGTTTTAAAGTAGCAATATAATGGGTCTTTAGGAATGTGTATACATTTTCGATTTGCTTTATCCTAACCCTCAAAATGAATAAGTCTGCAGTAGCCAACGGACTTCAAAGTAGCTTAACCTTAGGTTTAAGACCATACTAAAAATATTGTCTGCACAACCTTTCCTAATCAAGTTTGAAAGAGACAGATGGGCCTGCTTTTTCCTTGTACTGTGTTTATGGTTATAATCTACATTTGCTCACATAACACATGAAAAAAATCAGCTGCAGAACTGACATCAGAGAAAGTGATTCCAAATTCTAAATATATATTCTAAATTCAAAAAGGTAACAGTGAAGCCTATAAATTCCCTGTTGATAATGACCAAAATCCATTTAAGCAAAAGTAATAAATGTGAAGAAACCTGTTTGTGAAAGGACAAGAATCCCGGAGGTCACTTCTGTAGAAGCTGCTAAGGTAGCACTTGAGAAAATTCCTTGGAGCTTATTTCCCTTCTTGCCATCTATAGTTCCCAATCTCTCTGAAGGTTTATTTCACTTACCCACATAAAAGAATAGATATACTACTGCGGTATGGCAACGCATGCATACCTAATAGTAAAGACAGTATTAAACTTCACAAACATTTGCTTCTCCTCCCTGGGGGAGGAGAATTATATTTCCTTGCTTCATGGATGTCAGATTTGTCTACAGGCATTGATTTGGCTAATAAAATGAACACAGTGACTTGTGTCACTTTCAGGGGAAAGCATTTAGAGCCAGTGTGTCCTTAGCCGTGATCTCTTTTCATTCCGGATAAATGCTGCTGTGCTGGTGGGGGTCTCAAAGTGCAGGCTTGGAGTGGAGTCTCCAATTTGCAATATACACATAGTGGCAGGGAGAAATGAATCTTTAAAGTCTTTAGTCATTGAGACTGCTCATCTGCTACCTCAACATAATGTAGCCTATTCCCAACTAACAAACGTGATAAGGAGTCATGCCCCAGAATGGAGGAGGGCTCTTTTACCTAGAAGGTATGAAGGAAGAAAACATAAAGCAGGATTAGTATTCAGATTGGAGAAAGACAGCCTATGTAAAACTGCAGAGTGCCTATTTAATTACACGCAAAATTAATAAAAGGTTATGGAGGAGTCATTTTGGGACGATTTTTATGTGTTGGGGGTGATACAGGTAAAATAATCTGTTCATACCAATAGTACAAAGGTGCTTACATTGTATCCTCAAAAATCACTATGTTCTCATTGTAACCCTTAGTTGACAATATGATTGGTGGCACGGGTCATGAATTTTGGCAGGAATCAGAAAGATAAGGCATTCAAGTACTATCTCTCCCTCTTCCTAACTGTTCAACTTTGAATAATTTAATTTAAGCTGCAATTTCCTCATCTGTGAAAGTATAATATGGAGCCTAACTATTAGGATTATTATGAAGATAACATATAATGTATGTTAGGGTCTACTATGGTATGTGATGTGGCATACAATGTCTGTTCAACCAGTACAAACCTTACTACGTATGTACATTGTTTTACACTTTCCCATTCAGTAAATGGAAAAATAAGGTATACAGAGTTATCCATGGTATAAAGCTATAGAGTACTGGTTTCAGGTTTAAGATCTTAATCTGAGACAGAAGATTCTCAAAAGGCAAACATGGTTTTACCTTTAGGGCCAAAGAGGCCTGGGAGGCTGTTTTAAAGGAACACTGAGTCAGGGGTTGAGGAGCCGTGCTGTTTCCTTCTGTTAACAAAGACATTCTGAGAAGCCCCCAGCAGGGATGGCTAGGGGACACTGGCTTCTTCCCGTCTTTTCTTAGATTCTGAGAGTATAAGATTGAAGAGGAGGAAGGTGAAGATAACTACAACCTAACAGAAAAACCGCTATGTATTGCTATAGTCATTTTTGCACATATAATGTCACTACATCAAAATGCTTACCCACTGCGGTTCCCTTTTAGACAACAGGGCTGCCAGATGCCATTCGCACCCAATTTAGTGACTGGGTAAGAAAAATCAGAAAGCTTCCGTATTCTAGATAATGTGAGAGAATTAAAGCTGTGTTCCCTTTAATGTCTTTTCTGAAAACTCTCATCTCTCACTTGGCCTTAGAGGGACAAGTAGTTTCTTATGTGAGCAGGTTTCTAGTTTCAGCTCATCACTTTTCTTCATCATTTACACATGGCTTTTGACTTTCAATCATGGTACCATAGAACAAAATCCTTGGACCTAAAACATTTTGATGCAACATTAGCTTGATGACTCTGACTCTCAGTTTTGAAAAATGAATGACCTTCTCCCCGAATTATTTAATCATTATATAGGCTAGGATGTATTCTTTGTTTTCTTGCAGATAAGTGTCCATCAACACAAATTCTCTCATGCATATGAAGTGTCACTTGTCAGTTATTGACTTGTTTTTATGTTCTTTGCCTTTTCAAGCCAAAGCCTACTTCAATTTATAAGATAACTCGTCTAGATGCACAAAGTCTATCAGTACCGTCACTGTATAGTGATGCTCTGAAAGTAGACATTCAACCAACATATTCAGGTGCATTCAGATGGACCAGGGATGGGCTCCACAGGTCTGAACTCTCACTTATACATCTGTAGAATCACTGCTCTTAAGGTTTCTAGTTATTCCAATTGTGGATAACGTGTCTCACTCGACTTAAGGGATATTACAGCCTAAGAAAACTTTAGTCCTGTAGCTGGTTAATAAAGTAGTGTCAAACTAGGACATGATTTTACTTGCAGGAAATGTCTACAGTTAGTTACGGGCTGATAATCAGGAGAAAGAAAGATTTAAACTAAGATTCTAAAAAATCCTTAGGATTGGCTTGGTGTAGAAAGTGAACATTGCATCTGTCTAATCTCCCAGTTTCTGAATGAATGAATCGCTAGGTTTAGCATGGGCAGAGGATTTGTTTATCATCTTCAGTAAGAAATTTGGCTTGAGGCTGAGACCCAAGCCTCATCAACTTGGTCTTGAGACCAAGACCCCATCAACTTGATGGGGTTAGTTACTCAGTCACAATGGATGAAGGGTTAAAATAATAACCTATTTAGACCACAAAAGTAGTCTAGGCTTTATGGAAAAGGCTGTTCCAGTCTAAAATGTGGGAAAAGGTATTCTAGCCCAATAGTGATCAAAAATAGGTAACTTTCAAAAACATGTTAGAACAGAACATGATGAAAGTGTTATTTCTTTGTTAAGGTGGGTTGGGTTTGGCAGATAGTATTGTTAGGTGTCTGGAGAGAAAGACAGATTTGGGATATAACTGTTGAACATGTGAAACATGCATAGAGATGAAGAGAGGTGTCTCAAGGAGTTTTCTTGCATCCTAAGATTCAAATTACTTGTATATTACTTTTCCCTGCCAAACTAGTGTTTCTCCAACTCACTGTTAAGGCAGGTTTTAAGACAAACACAAAAAAACAACCAAAACAAAACAAAAAGGGAAAAACAAACCCACTCAGCATTATGCGGGCATACACGATCCTGGCAAGTTTTGTTCAAATTATTTTCTATTTAGAGTTTCTAAATGGATCTCAAGGTTTACCTCCTCCTGGAAGCATTTTCAGACCCTTTTCCCTCACAGCCTCTTTTCTGTTCCACTACTCTTCTCCCATGCCACCTCATATACCTATGATTTCATTCAACAAGTATTTATTGAGCATTTACTCTGTGCCAGGCAATATTTTAGCATGCTTAGGTTACGTTGGTGAACAAAAATTCTTGCCTTCAGTGGAGTTTACATTCTAGTTGATGAGAAGGGAGAAATGACAAGGAACTAACCCTTACTTAAATTGCAGTGCAATAATTTACTTTCTAACCTGACTCCTTGAAGCCAGAGGACTGTGTTTTATTTATCTTTATTTAAAAAGTAGGCCCACTGGGCATGGTGGTTCATGTCTATAATCCTTTGGGAGGGTGAGCAGGGTGGATCACCTGAGCTCAGGAGTTCCAGACCAGCCTGGAAAACATGGCAAAACCCCATCTCTACCAAAAATATAAAAAAAAATTAGCTGGGCATGGTGGTGCACGCCTGTAATCCCAGCTACTTGGGTAGCTGAAGTACAAGAATTGTTTGAACCTGGGAGGTGGAGTTTGTGGTGAGCAGAGATCATGCTACTGCACTCCAGCCTGGGTGACAGAGTGAGACTCTGTCTCAAACAAAACAAAACAAAACAAACAAACCAGTAGGCCCTCAATAAGTATTTGCCTAATGACTGAAACAGGAATGACAATATTAAAAGTCAAAGATATTCTTAAAAGAGAATATTTGAGCCTTTATTCCTCAGTACTAATTTATAAGCTAGCACAGTAATTACAGCAGTTGCATAGTAGAGTTTCCAATTTTATAGATGTAATTTTGGAAAGTTTTCTAGTTGAAATACTGAGTTGTCAAACATACTCAATTTCAATGATCATAATACTTTTTTTTTAGTCAATGCCCTTGAAGTCTTTAATTTTTGTTTTCAGTGAAGAATCTTCTATTCAAGCACAAAATAAAAATAAATCTCTATTCTTACTAGGATTTAAACATCAGAATATTATGAGACTCAGTAGGGCTTTAAATTTGTCAGTGCCCTTGAATCCTGTAAACTTCTTTTTCAGTGAAGAATCTTCTATTCTAAAGCACAAAATAAAAATAAACCTCTATTCTTAATAGGATTTAAACATCAGAATATTATAAGACTCAGTAGGGCTTTAAATTTAGGGTGTTAGTGAAGCTTTGTGGTTTAATATTCAAAATAACTCTTAAATGGTCTTAACTGAATGCCCATTTGGATACTTATATTTAGTATCCACACAACTGCTGTTTCCTGGAATTTTCTTTGAGTAAAATCTCCTAGAATACAGATAAGCTCTTGACATTTTTTTCTTTAAATACTCTTGTTAGAATGATTAGTGTTTGCAAACAAAGATGACACATTCTTCACCTTAAATTAATTTATTTAGTGCCCTGTCTGGGGTTGTGAACACAGTCGGTGGTCATATGTACTTGTGGATAGTGATAAGTATTAAACTAGTGGGTTGGCCATATCCTTTGTGGATTCCACATTGTTTACCTGGCTGTGGGCTTTCTCTATGCATCTTCCTTGTTCTTTAGCTATGTCCACTAGAGGGTGAGTGGGAGGGAGGAAGAAAAGACAAAAGAAGAAGTTTGGCAGATCTGCTGAACAGTTTGATGATGCAAATTAGTTTGAGGATCAATTTAGGATTTCTCTATTCATATTCATCTTGCCTCTTATTGCCATGGATACATAAGTTGATTTTTATGAATATAGCATTTATAATGGCAAATTACAAGATGGCATTATATTATACAGAGTCTATTTTTACAACTTGAAAAATAAATGCCAACATCCAGATAACTTAAAATAGCATTGTGAAAATACGCTACACTATCCCAACAAACATAAGGTCCAGACAAGCAACATCTTTTTTTTTTTTTTTTTTTTTTTTCAGATTTTAGACTACCAGTAAATATTTCTGGAATTGAGTTCCATGACTGCGAGAAACTACATTAAGTTATAGGAATGGTTCTACTGATAATGTCACAATAGGCTGTTCACATATCTTAATATATTTAAATAATAAAAATAGCAAATGTCATTCAAGTCAAGAATTGCTAGTTTTAGTCATCTTCACAATCCTTAAAGTTAACACCATCTACCTATGCACTAAGGATTGATGATGTTGGAAAGGTGATATTGCTCAAGATACTGAACATCTATGTGGTGCTTGGAATCCCATCAGTATAGGCTCACATTTAGTAAGAACTGCCAGGTGAGAGACCTAGAAAGGGCAGTGGAAATGAAATAATAGAGGTAGGAGCAGAGAAGTCAAGCCTTCTTACTACAGAAAAGAATGGATGGAAATTGCAATCAATTGTAAAATGTAGAGTTTATATAAAACCCTAAATTTGATCACATATACTTTTTATGATATTCCACAA
>NW_012110474.1:556156-561406 GCF_000951045.1 Mandrillus leucophaeus | reverse complement strand
AGACTCACAAACACAAAAACACTGACACACAATCCCAGAATGGGAACCAATGGCTGGCACTAGACTACTTCTCATCCTTGTACAATCTGCCTGTTTTCCTAAAAAAAGAAAAAGAAAAGGAAAAACACTTTACAGCTACTGTTTTTCTTTCTTTTTGTAAAACCATAGACACTCCCACGTAGCATAAGCTCAATTCCAGCCAAGCTGGTTGTGCTTTTAAATAAAGAAAACAGGTTTCTAGTTCTGTGTTAGCAAAGTCACCTCTCACTGGCAGTGCTAATGCTAAACATGTAATAATACTTTATTGTCATGAGCAGGAATCTGCTTTGCTAATTAAATGCAGCTGTCAGTAATTACTACTTGTCAGTGTAATCTATTTTAGGGAACTCTACTTTAAATGATAAAAGATGGGCTTGATATTGAGAGGGTGGGATAGGCAAGGTGACTGCTTACTTCCCAGATCAGAAACTCACTCTTTCTTATGATGAATGAGTACCTTTATTGTGATGATGTCTTATCTGAATTATTCTGTATTTCTTTAGGGCAAGAGTGATAAAGTTTGAAATTAAATAGTTTTTTTTTTTAATATCTGAAATCTAACTGTCGCCCCTCTTTGTAATGCCAAGTACTAAGACTGTCTCAGAGTTATAAATGCGTCATGATGATAATTTGTAATAGATGATAAATCTATAAGAAAAGCACCAACAGTGAAGTCACTATAATCTCTACCATCAAATATTTAGTTCAGTATGAGTGAACCTTCTAATTGCTGGCAAATTTGATTAGACATAGAGGAGAATCACTTTGAAGTGGGGAGTAGTAACCATTCCTTGTGTAACCTTTTACACTGATATTCAACCAGGTTTTCTCTGGGAAAATGTTTAGATTTCAGTTTAAGACTTTGAAATTTGCAAGTCAAAAGAAATCATGGTGTTTGCATGTGATATTAATTCATCTAACTGATTCTGGTATGAACCTAAAACTCTGTAATAGTCTACATCTGCATGACTAAAAGCAATGTCAGGACAAGGATACTGCAGTCTGCTTTGCTCCACGGGATTGATATTGGGGCTGCCACAGATGCTGGCACTGAGTTCTAGGTCCAAGGGGAACAGACCTTTGCCCTCACCTCCCCTAACTTCTCTAACTTCTCTTGACATTTAAAATGAATATGATGGCAGTGGGAAAGGGAAGCTGGAATCTCAAGGAGTAAAGTGATGGGGTGATGGAAGGATCAACCAAAACAATGTAAGTGCAGCAGGAAGTATGAAGGAGGTTTGGCGCACAGGTAGCTTTTACCCCACTGAGGCTGAAAGACTTATCACACCCTCAGAGCATCCCGACTGCCTCATCCTTCTTCTTCCACCATCTGGTTTCTATCCAACACTCCAGTAGTCCTTGTGTGCTAGATAATTAATTATCTTGTTATAGGTCTCAACAACTTTGGCAGCTACTCTTCTGAATACAGCACATTATTTAAATAGAATTCATAATTTGAGTTTTTTTGTCCCAGGAAGAAAGTTTTCAGATGGGAATAATGACAAAAAGTAGAACTACTTAAATGTATGTTTGAAATACAGTCGGCAAAAGACACACACTTCCATTCTTCTTCCTGGTACTCCTTCTTGGGTAAGAGATGCACAGTCCAGTGGGAGTGGTATAAATGTCCCCATTTCCATGACATACATTCTCACTTCCTTTCCTGAGAAAATTTAGATGATTCTGGATGTTTCTTTTAAAAATATTTAAATTTCCAAGTGATCAGCATCTCTAAAGAAAGAACACACTAAATAGACACCTTCGAAAAGTAGGGTTTATTGAAAGGGACAAACCAAGAAAATAAACATGGAGAATGGTGGGAATTCTGAAAGTTTTTTTACTTTTATGGGTCCTACCGCCTCCTCCAATGCATTCCTAAATGGCCTGTAATATGCTGAACGGTCTTTTGTATCAGCAAATGAAGTTCTTAGAGTATAGTAGTTGCTTGGTGAATAGCTGCTGAATGTATGAGCAATGATTTTTGAGCTATTATGATATTGAGTTACTGTCATGTTTCCTGCTAGCCACTCCAGCTAGATGAAGTGAGTGGGGGATGCTTCAGGGCAAGTGTTTAGGCAGCAGGGCCAAAGATATGCTTCCAACTCTCTGGTTTAGTGATGGTTACAGTGGGGAGAACATGGACCATATTTCCTCACATGGGCATCCACAGGTTCCACCCAGCTCCACACTCACAGAGGTCCCTATTTTCCTTTTCTGCACTATACTCCCTTTATACATCAGTCTCCCTTTTTTCTAACTTGGGGAGCCAAGACCCCACTTGGTTCTCTTCTGAAACAATGAAGTCTTTCTCCTCAAGCCTACTGTAGGTATCTAGGGAGTCCTGGGTGAAACAAAGACTGCAACATGAGTCATTACCAGAATGTCTGCCCCAGCCTTGTGTTGGGGAAGAAAAGACAGGCTGATGGAAGTGATCTTCCCAAATAGTAAACCACTGGCCCAGGAAGGCAGCAAGCACTGCATTAACCACATTTAGGACTTCATAACATTTTTCTCAGCATCATTATTAATACATCCCCTTTTAATTTCAAAAGTCCCCCAGTATGGATTGTAAGTCCTGTGTTCAGCTACTTACAACACATGTAAGTCTTGTTCAGCTTTCCAACATTTCAATATTTTGGAATATTAAAAGTACCTAGGGAACTGCCTACAGACCAAGAATAGCTGATTGTTATTGTGACAGAATTAAGTCACAGAAAACTTCGTGGTTGCATGATAATAAAACTAGGCCCTTTCTTAGGGCAATGGAATTATTGGTAATCAGAAAGCTACTAAAGTCAGAGAAAGAAGTTAAGGTGCCTTTTAAAACAGGATACAGTTACATCTTCAAAATAGTTTAAGAATTTCAAAGTAAATTTATAACTAAAAGCAGATAGAATTAATTTGCTTCTACTTTTTTATTGCTCATGATTTTCTCTCACTTTAAGACAGGAAATGGAAATATAACATCCACTTAATTAGGGAATATTAATTAAAATGTTTTTATGTACTTTAGAGGAAAGCAAACAATAAAATATTTAATTATTACTTTGTTTTTAATTTCAGGAATAATATACAAGAAGTCACCTAAAATGGTCTAGTTTATTCAGTAAATTAAATGTGCCAATGTCTTTACAGAATAGTGTATTATATTTTATATAGTTTTGAAGGTAATATTACGTTTTACATGGTTTTTTTTTTTTTTGAAACTAATTTCTTATTTTACTTGCATATATAATTACTTACCAGGGATGACCATGCACATCTAAAAAAAGACTTGCTTCCAAATGTTTGCCATTAAATGTATTAATCAACAGGTCATTGCTATTTATTTAGTACTAGAGAGACATCTGTAGTGCGATTACCATACGTCGTTAGCTAATCTTTTGATCTTATTAAGTTTTCCATTTCGGTCGTGGTAAAAGAATTTAATCTCATACTTATTTCCATTCTTAAAAGAGAACTCAGATTTTTATATCTCATTAAGTGGATACTAATAATTGGTTAAATATAAGTCCCTTGCTTTATAGAGAAAAATGAACTTAAATAATATGATTATTAGATATATTCAAAAGAATTTAAATACAAGAAAACCTCAAAAATGAGCTTATGGACTGTTATGGAACCTTTTGAAGCTTTCTTGGTCTGCAAGTAGAAAATAAAAATAAAAATGGTCTAATTATAGACTATTATTAGAGAAATGGAGCCCTAAATTGTCTCTTAACAATTATTATCATCGTATTGATAGATGAATGCTTACTTCTAGGCACTTAGAACACTAGAGATGAGGAAAAATAGGTATGTAGGGGGTTAGGGCACGACGGAGGGGTGGAGTTTTCCCTGCCCCACCAGGCACATGGTTCCCACTTTGTTACATTGTGCTCTCACTGTGTGTCTTCTTCATCATCTAGCACACTCGATACTGTTTGTTTGTTTGTTTGTTTCGTTGAGAGTTGAGTTGCCCTTGGGTTTACAAGTTCTTTGAGAACATGTAATATAATGACTAATAAAGTCATCATATTCTCAGATCCAGCACACTGCCTGACACACAGTACCTGTTCAATGTATACTGAAATAAGTCAGTCAGCGAGTAAGAAAGGCATAAAAAAGTCAGACACAGGGAGAGATAAGATGATTATTTCTCCTATCAAAATGTATTTAGTGCTTCCTATATAACCCAGACACTATGCTAGGCACTGGAGATGTAGGTACCGTTGGGGGTGGGGAGAGAGTGTGTGTCTGTGTGTGTGTGTGACAGGGGAATAACATTAACTCAGTAGAGTGTGATCTGTACTACCAAACAGAGGAGCAGAAAGATAGCCCATCCTGGCTTGGGTGGAGGTGGGTGGGCTACAGAGAAAAGGGGCAAGAGAACAAAGAGAGGCAATGTGGAAGATAAGAGGTTAGACAAGCAGAGAACCCTTAGGGAGAGGGACCAGCATGTAGAAAGGAATGAAGTATGAAGGAGCATGGTCCATTCCTTCCCTGGAGTCACCCAATTGTAAGGACCTTTCAGAGGAGTGACAGAAGTTGAGTCTTAGGCTGGTCCACTGGAATAGTAAGGGCTTTGTAGGTTGAGCTAGTTTGAACTTATCCTGAAGGTAAGCTGATGTTGCAGGTTAGTAAACAAGGGAACTGCATGATCAGGTTTGTAGTCAGAAAAAATTCAAGCATTGAAGAGGATGGAGATCCAAGGCTTACTAGGAGCCTACTATGATTCAGGTGAGAAGTTCCAATAGCCTGAACTTAAGGAATAGCACTAGGGCTGGTGACATAGGTAGTGTTCATGAAGCAGGATTGTCACATCTTGGTGACAGACGACACGTGGGTGGAGATGATCTTGAGGTACCTCTGTTCCTACTATGATCTTTGTGACAAACTATTCTTAGTTTCTCACTTTTCTTGGATGTCTGGGCAGATGATACTGCCAACACAGAAGAGCAAAATAACATAAAGTATTTGAGAAGAGGTAACCTTAAGAAAGTAATGGTGTATAAAAATTTTGAAGCACTTGATCTTTTTGTTGGTAGTATAGAGTTGGAAGCCGTTATTTAAAGAATGCTAATATTTGTGGAATTCAGAAACTCCCAAAGTAAATGCTGCTATAAATAACCGTTAACTCACTGGCAATCCATTTCAGAGTAGACAGGATATGAAGATAAGATAACCGATTAAGAAAAAAAAAATTATATTCATAGAAAAATCTGAAAATAA
>NW_012110474.1:554446-555987 GCF_000951045.1 Mandrillus leucophaeus | reverse complement strand
GATCTCTGCTCACTGCAAGCTCCACCTCCAGGGTTCACGTATTATGGCTAATATTTTTAAAGATTTTATGATGTGCCAGGCACATCTATCAGGACAATGAGAATAATGTTCTTCACTTTGAAGAGTCAGATATCAGAGCTAAGTTGGTATCACACATCTAGTCTAGATTTGGAAACAGAGGAACAGAACCATAGTTAAGCAAAAATAAAATGGAAAGAAGTATCTTTCAGCTACCCATGCATCTGCAAGCCCATCAGTCCCTCATACACCCTTGTATCTTGTGCTCTGCCTCTGCCCAATTTCCCCAGGTCCTCCTGTCTGGGTGCCTCATCTCTCTGCTTCTGAAGTTCTGAGTACCCACACCAAGGAGCTCTGTGCCTGCCCCATTCAACCGTGTGCCAAGTACCACGGAAATAGGAATGAAAAGAATACAATCCCTGTCCTTGAGAAGCACTTAAGTCAGGTGAGCAAGACAACAGCCCTTGAGCCTTTTCTGGATGTTTTCAGGGCTGCGAGGGGACCTTTCAGATCCGCAGGAACCCTGGAGTTCCCCATGGTAAGCTTTTCCACTTCTCCATGCTGCGTTCCTGGGAAGAAGGCTCTTTTCCAGTGCCCTCTCATCCTATATTGTTGTATTCAGCTCAGAAAGAGTGAGCCAGATAGGAACTTTAGGTCACACACAGCTATCTCACCAGATGAGTACATTCCATTTGCATAGAATGTCAGTTCCCACTACTGCATACAGAGTGTGAATGTGACTGCAGTCATGTACTGCATAACATCGTTTCGGCCAATGACAGACCGCATAAACAACAGTGGTCTCATTAGATTACACTATTATGTTTTTACTGTACATTTTCTATGTTTAGATACACAAATCCTTACCATTGTATTATGACTGCTTACAGTATTCAGTACAGTCACATGCTATACTGGTTTGAAGCCTAGAGATGATGGGCTATATCATATACCCTAAGTGTATACTAGGCTATACCATCCAGGTTTGTATAAGTACACTTTGTGATGTTTACACAATGACAAAATCGCCTAACAATGCGTATCCCGAATGTATCTCCATTGTCAAGCGACACATGACTGTATTTAGAAGGATTTTGGCAGACTTACTTAAGTCTATTTTAAGATCAATTCAATTGTTTGCTAAAAATTAATGTTATCTAATTCTTTGTTCTAGTGGCCATTGCATATACATATGAAAAGTACGACATGACAAAGTCAAGAAATTGAGCCTTATTGAAATTAAATTTCTCTTTTGTTTGTTGCAAGGAAGATACAGGAAAGTAGGGAGGCATGGGTTTTAAGGACCAGAAATCCACAGAAAATACCTGGGGGCTAACTGCAACTAAGAAGCCCGTTTGTGTGTAGGTTAAATGTGGACTTCAGAGACAGATGGTGTGGGTGAGGATCATGGCTCCACTCCTTTAGCTCTGGGTCCTTCCTGGGCCTCAATTTCCTCATCTGTGAAATGGAAATACTAACGGCATGTGTCCCAATGAATGCTTTGTAATGGCAAAATGTATAAA
>NW_012110474.1:547605-553876 GCF_000951045.1 Mandrillus leucophaeus | reverse complement strand
GCCAGAATGGTCTCGATCTCTTGACCTCGTGATCTTCCCGCCTCGGCCTCCCAAAGTGCTGGGATTACAGGCGTGAGCCACCGCGCCTGGCCCCAAAAGCCTCCTCCTAATTTCTGTGTTCAGCATAAGCCTTTAAATCTGGTATTACTTTAATTAAGCTTAAGTCTTAAAACACATAGTTCTTTCTTCATACAATTCCCTCAAGAGTAAGAGAACCCATGCTTTATAATGGAGAACAATGTATTCAAATATACATAATGAGCATGTTGTGCCCATTATGTTTAACCATCTGTGATGATGGTATGTTGATGTTAAAGATGGTGGTGATAACAGAAGTATCAATTACTACTTCCTGAACTTTTACTATGTATGACACTCAATGCTAGGTATTTTACATAGGCTATCGGCTATCATATGGATATCAATGAAGTGGTATTTCCATTACCATATAACAGATAAAATTACTAAGAATTTGGCCAGGTGCAGTGGCTCATGCCTGTAATCCCAGCATTTTGAGAGGCCAAGGTGAGCGGATCACTTCAGGCCAGGAGTTCAGACCAGTCTGGCTGACATGGTGAAAACCTGTGTCTACTAAAAATACAAAAATTAGCTGGGCATGGTGGCGCATGCCTGTAGTCCCAACTGCTCAGGAGGCTGAGGCACGAAATCACTTGAATCCAAGAGGTGGAGGTTGCAGCGAGCCAAGATTGTGCCTCTGCACTCCAGCATAGGTAACACAGCATGAGTCCAACTCAAAAAATAAATAAATAAATAAATAAATAAATAACAATAATAATTAATTAATTAAATTACTAAGAATTAGAAGAGAGAAGTAATTTGCCCAAGACAGCATAGCTAATAAGCAGTAAAGCAGGGATTTTAATTCAGCCAACTTTGTCTGACTATAGTACTTACACTCCAATAAATACTTTATTTATGTTGAGGCATGTTCAGAGTTATTGTGATTTTTTTCATTGACTTGAGTTAGTTAGCTATGGCAGAGAGCATTACAGTGACATTTTAATATGTTCTTGAATAGTTCCCCAAACTATACTCAAATAGTAAGATTGTTAATATTTATGATAGAACAGTTGTGGTACCTCATTAGCAGTTTAAAGATTCTGTTACTTCATGTTAATTATGCCTTGTATGCCTTTTTAAAATAAAAAGTACAATTACAGGCATTGTTCCTTTTGTCTACTTCTAAACTTAAACATTTAAACTGGTTTATTATTTCACACTTCTTACACCATCCTTCTCCTTTCTATCTCAGGCCATTCCATCTCATAAAAGTTATTATTCCACAAGGTTTCATAGATAGTAATGTCCTGAGATCATCAAGACAAAATAAAATGTCTATTCAGTATTAAATCACATCTTAAAACTGTGCCATTATAAGGACACTTGGAGCTTTTTTTTAACCTCTGGAGTAGCAACATGTGGAATGCCCTGCTTCAGTACATGCAGTAAATATTAATGGGATGCCAACTGTGTGTACCCGAGTCTGAGCGGAATAAGTCTTCTCACTTCACACCTTCTATAAAACTCAAGATTCCTTTGGCAAGTACCATACACTGTAGTAACACAACATTGACCTCTGTGCAAGAGGTTCACATTATAAGGATATCATGGGAAGCATAAAACATTCAGTATCAGATTCTCTGAGCTATTAAAACTACTTAAATATGGCATCAGTTCTTAAAGTTACCTAATTTAAAAGTAGCTGAACCTTTGAAAATTATTGAGTCCATTAAAAACTACATTAAGTTAGAGCACTATGCTCAAGGACTGCTGTGGTTCAGGTTATGTCACGGCTTCATTACAATCGCCTTCCTTATGAATTTCAGAAGAATTCACTAGAAGTTGAAAATTATCATAAATCTAAGTTGCTAGAATCTATTTGCTTTACAACCTAACTTGCTCCCCACTAGGCCCTCTATTTAAGTAAACTTAAAAATATATATATTCAAGAGCAGAGTAGACTGCCCAGACTCAAACGCCAGTTCTGCCATACAGTAGCTGTGGAGCTTGAGTCATTTATTTAGGTTTATAAACCCTCACCTTCCTCATCTCCTAAATGGCAGTAAAAATGATAACATCAAAGAAAAATAAAATAATAATAGTAGCTGTACCTACTTATTTTCCCTCTGTAAAATGGGAAATGACAGGAAAGCTACCAGAATTAAATGAGTTAATATGAGTAGAGCTCTTTGGACATTGTCAGGCACATACTAAAATTTATTACAAGTGTTTCTTAAATAAATTGTTCAAAGAATGTATCATACCCCATATTTTCAATATCAAACTAATAGGGCATTTATGAATATCATTCTCAAAGTGATGCTGACTTCACAAACCACATATGGCACAAAGGGATTCTATTCCTATTGTACAAGGTTATTAAAAAACAGACATCTACATTAACAGAAACATAACTATATACTATATATGTATACATGTGTATATGTATATGTGTGTGTATATATACACATAAAATTTACCTTCCCCATGCAGAGTCAAGTAGGTAAAGTGGTCTAAAGTCAAAGAAACTCTTGAACTATTTCTTAATATGGACACAGCTTTCCCTCAGAAAACTTCAAGAAGAAGAAAAATAGTCTATTGTACCAATGTTAATTAATAGTAAGACACTCTAATGGAACTTCCATATGAGATTTAGAGAGGTTCATTTATCCTATGTACATTATATGAATTTTCAGATATAATCTTTTACTCTACTTTTGATAAGGGTTAGCTACTCTGAAATGTTTTTTACTTAGATTGGTGATTTCTAAATGAAGTTATTAATATCTTGCTTTAATTGCACTTGTGCTTAAAGGTTAAGATAACATTACAACTCAGAAACAAACATTGATTCCAGAGGAAGCAAAAATTGTCAATAATTAAATTAGATACCAGAAAATATATACCAGGTTACATTTTTGCTAACTTGAAACAATATTGAATTCACAGAAAACCTAAAATACAGGATTTTTCTAAATGGTAACAGTTTAATTTACAATGAAAAGTTTAGGTACTTCTGTTCTGAGCTCCCCTTATCAAAAAATGGAAAGGACTTAAATGATTTTAAATCTATGGTTTAAACAATTTCCTTAATTTGACTTGTTCTCTCTTTCAAGCTATTCAGCTGTACTTAAAATAAACTAGTATTCCATTATCAAATAATAATTCTTCACTTAATTGCAATGATCTCAGAATATGAAAATATTGGGATAAAGTATTGAGAAATTCAAAAAATTCACCCATATAAAAACCAATGAAATATAGAAATATTCACATAATTTCAATGACACAACTCTAGTGTTACTGTTCATACTCTATTCTCAAATTGGAATCATTTATAGTAAGCATTCTCTCCTCCACTAGCCTCTTCTACTAGGAAGTTACCTTGAGAATAATTTTATTCATGAATGAGGGAGCCTACAATAAATAGACCATCCTTCTAGACATGTCAAGAGCATCAAAGAAAATCCACTTCAACTAAAATTTCCATAAGACATTTCCCCTTCTCTAAAAAATCCTAAATAACTACTTTTGTTAAGTTGTTCATTTATATATAATTGCTTTTTTAAAAAATGTTACTGTTTCTGAGATTATAAAAATAAAGAGACGGTAAGTTTTAGGAGCAAAATATTTCTTGAGTTCTATGAATGTGAATTCACTTTTTCAGTGCAACAAGAACATTTGCATTTACTCATAAATGAATACTAATGACAAATTCAGAGCTGGCATTACTCCATAGAAATCACACACAGAAAGCCAGAGCTAGAAATCATACAGTGCACAGATAGTTATATTACTCTAAAGTATTCAGACACAGAGCAAGGAGATTAGAGTCAACATCAATTCTCTGAAGTTGAGTCACATCTTAATGACATGGTGGGTTAAGGATAATTGTAGAATTTAGGATGGAAACAAAGTTGGCTAGTTAATATCTTATGTGATTTCTGAGTCAACAGCTCTTTGTTGACCACCTACTCTGGGCAAGATGCTGCTTCCCTAAGTAAGCCACTGCTCTACAGTTCTATTTACACTGTGTAGGAGTAAGCATCCTGTTTCTACCAGAAATCCTCTCTTTTTGTTTAAAATAACACCCCAGCTCAGCTTTGCATATTGTGTGTGTTCATGTGCTCAATAAATACTTTTTGAATGAGTGAAAATTCAGTGAGTAAGAAGGTTATTCATTCAAAAACATCTGTGTATGCCGGCAAAAATGGTGAGGACAATGATAAAAGCAAAATGAAAACACTGGGCAACACCTCCTCACAAAGATGTCAAAGGGAGCAACTTCAAATATTAAAATTTAAGCATGAGCTCTGGCTTAACCTAGAAACCAGGATCGCAGTACTTGCTGTAATACTCCATGAATATTGTGCTCATAATTGCCCATGTAATCTGCTTATGTACCTATTTGAAAATATTTTTCTCAAGTAATGTTGTTTCTATGATTTCTATATGTTTTGTTAATTGAGAAAAGAGTGTTTCTAAAAGGCCAGAGTAGCTTGAGAGAGGTCAAAGCAGTTTTCTTTTTCACTGTGAAAACACTGGAGGTGGTTACATTTAAGCAACAGTTTCCTTCCTATTGCTGTGTGTCTTGTAATACCTTCTTGTATCTCCATCAGTTCACTGGTGAATAACTTCATATTCCTGAAGTTAAGAAGCCTGCCCTGATGCTCATTCAGTTACTTTGAGCAGTGACCAAACAGAGAGAGGAAGGTAAGTAGTATTGTTTCCATTTCTTTAAAAACGTCACTAGGAGGAAACCCCAAGGTAACGATGACAACAACAAAAATCTGTGTCAACATAATTGACAGCAATATAACCTTTTTTAAAAAAACAATCATTTTTGATATTCAAATTTGTAATCCCCTTTTATTATCTTCAACTTTTTCTTTGAAAAGAAGCTTAATATATTTGGAATAAATTATAATGTGTAATTTGTCTAAAGCTCTGAAATATGTAGAAACTACTAAGTAAAACCTTTGAGAAGCACCAGCTGTTTATTACTTCTAGCAAATCAGTTTAGGAAGGAGCACTAGCACAGAAAGGAGGCCCACCCACCCACTTTCGCTCCCACTCAAACCGACCCTGCATGCTATTTATCAGGCCAAGTTTACATAAATCAGAGAAGAGTTACGGTGCAATTAAATGTATCCGCGGAGTAATATGACATAAAGCACTTTGCAAATATTAAATCTTTCCCCAATGTTTTCTAAGAAGAAACTGGTATTCGGAGACAGAGAGGAGAGGGGGAAAGAAGGGAGGGAGGGAGGGAGGAACAGAGAGAGACAGAGAGAGAGAGAGAGAACCACCGGGTGAAGACAGGTTAGACCAGGGATCTGAGCATCAGCTCCTTTGGGTGGGTGCCCTGAAGCACTGGAGTAGGGAAGCGGGAGAGCAGAGGAAACCCACCAAGGTGAAGTGACTCCGGAGTTGTGGTAGAGGTTTGTTTGCTGTGCACTTGGAACCTCCAGGTAAAGACATCTGCCTTAAGCTGGATGCTCCTTGCAGGTTGCCCTAAACCAAGGTGGTCGCCCAAGTAACAGGAGCAGGATTCTCAGCGCTCCAGTGAGTAGCGACAGCGACCTCTCAGACTTGTTAGTAGTAACAGTATGACCACCCCTCGACTGCGTCCATCCCGTGTGTGTGTGTGTGTGTGTGTGTGTGTGTGTGTGTGTGTTGGGTGGGAAGAGATGCATAAAGTGGGGCTGTGAGGGGTGTGGGAGCGGCCAGCTGGGAAGAGAAAACACCCCACCCACATGTTAACTTAGCCTTTGCCTGCTCTTTGACTGCCCTCTGTCTGTCCTCTGCTCGGGCCTCGCAGGCCCCCACTGTCCCAAAGCTGCCCTCGAGCTCCAAACAGCTCCACAGCCACCCCAGAAGTGACCGAACACGAACCCCCAAACTCTGGCGAGCGCAGTAAAAGCGTGTTCCCTTTCTCCCTCAAAGAGAGCGCTACCCAGCGCTCTGGGAGAGACTGAGAGAAACAAACAGGCGGGCTGACTGACACCTTCTGTCTAATTTTACCCCAGGAATTGCCCCCGCCTTTTCTCATCTCGCACTAGTTTAACCTCTGGTCCTAAGCAAACCTCTCAAAAGTCTTCCCCAGGCAGCGCCCAGGAGAACCGCACCCCACAAAGTGCTTTTTGGCTGGCATCACCCGGATGCCTCCCTTTGGCGATTTGCCCCTTCTCATTTCCCCCCAAATCTAGAGGTCTCAAAGCCCCTCCCCCGCGCGAGCCGGGCAGCGCGC
>NW_012110474.1:527299-546930 GCF_000951045.1 Mandrillus leucophaeus | reverse complement strand
CCCGAGCCGGCAGCTGCCTCCCGGAGACGTGCCCAGCTGTGTGCGCGTGTGTGTGTCTAAGCGAATCTCTTCCCCTCCATCACTTGGGCGCGCAGGAGGGACCGGGTCCCCGGCGACCAGCTGCAGAGTGGCTGCCAGTCCACACCCTCCCGGCTCTCTCCCCACCCACCCCGCCCCTACTCCTCGCCTTCCCCTCCTCCCCCTGCTCCTCCTCCAGCTGCCGCTCCCGAGCTCCCGAAGGCAGCGGAGAAACCGCAGCGAAAGGGAGGAGGAGGAGGGTGGGGAAGGAAGCGCAGGTGTCTTTGGCGGAGAGATGGGCGCACGCACCGGAGTGGCTTGCTGCAGGGGGAGGGCAGGGCCTTAGGCGGAGAAAGGGGAGGAGGAGGATTTACCCGGAGGCGGAGGTCCTGCTGCTGAGCCACTGCACGTCCCACCCGGGAGCTGGAACCGCGGGCGAACAGCGCAGTGGGGCGGCCGAGTGGAGGAGGAGGATTTACCCGGAGGCGGAGGTCCTGCTGCTGAGCCACTGCACGTCCCACCCAGGAGCTGGAACCGCGGGCGAACAGCGCAGTGGGGCGGCCGAGTGGGCGCGCGGGGCTCCCAGTTGGACTGAGGTCGCAGCTTGAGGAACCTGCGGAAGTGACCAGGGTGCCAGAACTCGGGGACACAGAGGTCGGAGGGACCCAATCGCTGAGGCGCTGAGACCGGTCTCTCTGGGGTGGGGGGTAGGGGGCTAAACCTAGAGCTTGGGGCACACAGGTGTCCAGGAAGCTGGTGTGTGTGGCTCCAGAGTGCCAGGCGGGAGAGCCGGAGGCAGTGAGGGGGTCGGGCGGCGGCTGCGGCTTGCTTGGGGCTGCTGTGTGCATCCGGAGTCACAGGGGGCGATCACCGCCTAGCTGGGAAGCGGAGCTCAGTACTCAGCCTTCTTTCAGGTCCCAAGTCCAGAAACCAAGAGGCAAACTAGCCTTCCCAATTTAGTCTGTGTTCCCCCAAGCCTTTGCCCCCAGCAAAACAACAGGCCAGGAGCTGATTCTACCTGCTACTTACTGTGCTCTTTACCGTATTGAAAGTACCCTATTGCTCCAAGGAGACTGATGTGTTGCTTCCTCTCTTTCAATTCTAGTCCCCTCCCTCAACATATATCCCTACCCAACCAAAATTACCCAGAACACTGTATTTCTCATTGATAAACTTTTTCCCTCTGGGGTTCCCTAAAAAATGAGAATCTTTCCTCCCCTTTTCTCTGTAGAGGCATTAAGTCTCTTGCTTACATTCCATAGTACAAATACAGTACACAGGGAAGTCCTTTAGGCAAGAAATCACAGCATTGTTGCTTATGACGGCTTGTCTGTTTTCAGATGACAGTTGCAGAATGCAAATTTGTGTCAACCTGAGGTCAGTGGAGAGTTAGTCCATTTAATTAGAGGTCTTTGGAAGGAATCTGGGCAACAACACTAGAAAGAATTGTTGTACTTTCTCCAGTACCCATTCCTTTTTATTATGGTAATTTCACTCTGTTAATTTAGGCAATCTGAAAATGAAAGGTCGGATGCAATTTACAAGGCACAATATTTCTAGATTCGCATTCAACAGCCCGCCCCACCTCCTTCCTCCCACCACTCTCACCATCACCTCAAAAGGTCATAAGCTAAGAACCCAAACTGCACTTTTCAAATCTCAGGATATAGCCTGAATGGCAAAGCTGCTGAGTTTTAGAAAGAGACCAGTTAAGTCTAAACTTCTTTACCAAGTACTCAGACAAAATCATATGCTCAGCAGCAACAACAAAATGTATACTGTGTAATATATTGAGCAGGAGGAAAGATGGCTGTTTGCCAGATATGTGATCCATTAACCTCTTTAGCTCATTGTTGGCAACAATAGCATACAATCACATTCCTATGTTTGAAAGACAAGAGAATTTTTTTTTTCCCATCTCAAAATCACAATGCCACATTATAGTCTAAAAGAAACCTCAGACAATAAAAGTAATAAGAAAGGAAGAAACACGATTTGTTTTTTTCCTGAACAAATGTTGCTGTTCTGTTTATTTCTTGAGGCGAAAAATGCTGATACGCAATGAAGTCCACAAAGGCATGACAATAGATTCTGAAGAATGCATCACTCCATCTATATTAGTCCTTTCAATTAGTAAACTTTATTTAAAAGGTTTATTTATATTATCTTTTTATTGGTATTCAGTCTGTCTTTTGTACCTGGAAGATGACTGAGAAGGAGGATGGGTGAGCTGAATCTGGTTTCTCATAATTCTGTCTTGCATCAGGTTTATGTCTGGCAGGAGAGGAACGCTCAGCAGCCTGTGCTTTCTCAGCAATCCTAACTTCTCCTCAGAGGATGCTTTGCTCTGTAGCTGATGGATTGTGAGATTGTCACAGTAATTTTGCCTACCTGCTACAGGGTCACACCTGGGGCTGGGAGCGGGTACGATTCCAAAAACTGGGATGCAATGCTCTGGAAAGAGCTTTTACCTTGCCCAGGGTTTGAGGACTAGATGAAGGTGCATGAGATTTTTCGTGTTGCTTTTCAACTTCTACAGATGACCTGGATTTTCTGCTAGGTGAAATGTAGAGGTGGGTGGGTGTGGTCTAACATTTTAAGAAACATTTTGGTATTGTGGTAAATTAAACAAATAAAACTAAACCCCAGACAAAATGGTACACCCAAAAAATCTATTTGAAATACAGTTTTGAAAACAGTCACAGATTTATTGGTTTGGCTTAGTCATCTATACCAAATAAAGTACACAGCAATGAAAACATTTGGTTAATTAGAGTGTTCATTTGGTAAAGAATGTATTTTTTTCCTGAACATCAGCATACTCTCTTGTCTCATAAAGATGCAACCACTAAATAGTATTTAGGCCAGTCATGCTAGCTTATGTCTACAATCCCAGCACTTTGGGAGGAGAAGGTAGGAGGATCACTTGAGGCCAAGAGTTTGAGATCAGCCTGGACAACATAACGAGACCCCTTCTCCACAAAAAGTTAGAAAAAAAAAAAAATTAGCCGAGCAGGGTAGTGTATGCCTATAGTCCCACCTACTCTGGAGGCTGAGCCAGGAGGATCCCTTGAGCCCAGGAGTTTGAGGTTACAGTCATCCATGGTTGCACCACTGCACTGCAGCCTGAGCAATAGAGCAAGGGTCTGTCTCCAAAATATAAAAAAAATTATTTACTTTACAGCTTCAAACGGAGGCTGCCCTCTCAGTAAAATATAGAAATGTTTGTCCTCATGAAGAAATTGAGGGTAGCTGAGTTACTTTCCAAAATCTATCTTTTTCTCTTTCAACCAGTCAATTGCTGACTTTCAACTGGTTTAGTAAATACATTCATTGAAAGGGCCCTTCAGTCCAGGCACAGTGGCTCACACTTGTAATCCCAGAACTTTCGGAGGCTGAGGCAGAAGGACTGCTTGAGTCCAGGAGTATGAGGCCAGCCTGGGCAGCATAGAGGGACCCCATCTCTACAAAAAATTAAAAAATATATATGGGCTTGGTGTCACATGCCTGTAGTCCCAGCTACTCAGGAGGGTGAGGCGGGAGGATTGCTTGAGCCCAGGAGGTCAAGGCTGCAGTGTGCTATGATTGTGCCACACTCCAGCCTGGGCAACAGAACAGGACGCTATCTCAAAAACATTTTAAAAATAAAAGAAAAGGGTCTTTCTATGTGCCACCATTGGAAACCAGAAGATGAATAGAAGTCTCTGCTCTCATTGAGTGAGGTCAGTAATCACTAAGGCTATCAAGTTGAACAAGGTTCATTTTATTATAAGGAAATGAGCCCCTTTACCCACATCTCCTTGCTCCATCACTATATTTGGGTATCTCTGGTATGAAAATTGTGGGTTTTGTATCGTGCAATGCTGTGTTTAGTCAAGAGAGACCTGAAAGTGTAAGGCCACGACTGATTGTAAGGGAAGCATTTCTTATGGAAGGAGTGGGTCCACAGACCGAATATCAAAAACTCTGAGAGTGGTAAAGAGGATTTAACCTCTCTCTAGGTTAGACAAGTGCTGGCCAATAGAAACACAATGTAAGACACAAATGTGAGCCACATATTAATCTTAAATATTCTAGGAACTTATTCAAAAACTAAGAAATAGATGAAATTAATTTTAATGATATATTTCATTCAATCTAATATATCACAAATATTGTTTCAACATGTAATCAATATAGTTATCATTAATGAAATACTTTGCTTTTTTTTCATACTGTGGTAGAAAGAATGACTTCCCAAAGATATTTGCACCCTAGTCTCTGGAACCTGTACATGTGTTACATTACTTGGCAAAAGGGATTTTGCAGATGTAATTAAGGTTAAAGACCTTAAAATAGGGGGATTATCCTGGATTATCTGCATGGGCTCAATCTAATCACATGAGTTCTTTTTTTAAATAGTCAAATAATATTTTTATATTATTTATTTTAACTATTTAAAATGAAAATTTACATGTTTTAATTAGTGAAAAGCCATTTCTTTAACCTAGGGAGGAAAAGCCTATAGTGACAAATGCTGAAAATGCTTTGTAATCAGTATACTAAGGAGACATTCATGTATTTCAAAAATTGCTTAAATTCTGATATTTAAATTTAAGCATGTGACCATATGCTGGCTTTAAAATATATACTTAAAGGCATTTATCACAATTTGCTATACTCCCAACATTAATTACAGATACTTTGGATCATAAATCAAATGGTTTAAAATGAGCCTGTAACATACCTAAGGAATACCTTCCCATATTGTACATGAAAATTACTTCTCCTCCATGTAAAGGTCTCATCACTTTAAGTTCTAAGTTAAGTTTAACCCAGCTCTGTAAGTCAGTACTTAGGGGCTCATGATGGCCTAAAAAGAAGGAAAAAAGAATGTAACGAGGACTGATCAACAAAGTTTTCTATATCTATGTAACTATATAGGATCTATATATGTTATGTATGTTCTACATCATATGACATTAGTTATATTATATATAAACTATAAATATGATCATTTCTATTACTGATGCCATACCTAAATTATGTATTATGCATCTTCAAATAAAAGCCAAAGCAATAGGGTAAATGCAGAAGCATCACAATGAGTTCCACTTAATACACATTAACTGTACAGACCAACATTTCTGTTGGTACTTGAAATGGATCAAGTACATCTGGTGGACATTGACTGGTATCAGCAAAGATGGGCCATTACAGTGGAGAAGCTTATGAGGATGATGAACATCATGCCAGAGGTGGTGTTCAGTGTCCAACCTCTTAATGGTGCCAGTGAATAACACTCACTGCTGGTATTACATATGCAGTAGTGAATAAGCGAAGGACTATAACCATAATATGCTCACTTCTTGTTATTTCATTTTATCTTCTGATTACCAGTTAAATATAGTGGTCCCTTAGTATCCATGGGGGATTGGTTCCATGACCCCCCTGGGTACCAAAATCCAGATGTTCAAGACCCTTATATAAAATAGTGTGCTATTTGCCTATAACACATGCACAACCTGCTATATACTTTGTGGGTTTTTTGTTTGTTTGTTTGTTTGTTTTTTGAGATGGAGTTTTGCTCTTGTTGCCCTGGCTGGAGTGCAATGGCGTGTTCTCAGCTCACCGAAACCTCCACCTCCTGGGTTCAAGCGATTCTCCTGCCTCAGCCTCCCGAGTAGCTGGGATTATGGGCATGTACCACCACGCCTGGCTAATTTTGTAATTTTTAGTAGAGACGGGGTTTCTCCATATTGGTCAGACTGGTCTCGAACTCACAACCTCAGATGATCCGCCCTCCTCGGCTTCCCAAAGTGCTATACAGGCATGAGCCACCGTGCCTGGCCAACCTGCTATATACTTTAAATCATCTTTAGATTACTTATAATACCTAACATAATGTAAATGCTATATAGTTATACTGTACTTTAAAAAATTTTATCATTTTTTGTTTTGTATTTTTTTCTGAATATTTTAAATCTAGGGTTGGTTGAATTTGCTGATATGGAGGGCCAACCGTACAGAGTATTAATTTCATAGTTTAACAATGAATGGCCATAAGCGGAGGTCGATACATATACTTAGCATTTCAAGCTAAGCTTGTTCATATACACATCTGAAATTAATTACAAGACATGACCTAACAAATGCTAGCGGAACTTTTCTTGAAAGTAATTTTTACAGATACTAAACTTCATCTTGCACCCTGATGTCAACATATATTTAGAGCAAAGTCAGAGCTTTTATATTTTCACTTATTATTCATTTAACTTTTAAAACACTACTACAATTGAGTATTAAAACAAAAACAATACCAAGAAGTGAGCATTTGGTTATAGTCCTTCACTTATTCACTGCTGCATATGTAATACCAGCAGTGAGTGTTATTCACTGGCACCATTAAGAGGTTGGACACTGAACACCACTTCTGGCACGATGTTCATCATCCTCATAAGCTTCTCCACTGTAATGGCCCATCCTTGCTGATACCAGTCAACATCCACCAGATGTACTTGATCCATTTCATCAGCCTCTTTTACTTCTTATCTCTCAGGCAGGAGTTATTACAGCAAAAAAAGTTTATCAGGAGACAGAAAGGCATTCTCAGGAAAGTAGACCTTAAATTTGATGCTTAGGTGATCCTTTTCATAGGATCTACAATAAACTGTCATGCCTTCATTTAGCACACACTTAGTATCTCTATGCTTGACAATCTGAGTTGGGGGATGAGAGGTGTTGACTGGGGTTTGGTTGTCAAGGGTGGGTATTGGCTTTTGGAAGCCATGCAGCGCTTCAACCAGTTTTATGTCCATACACATGAAAAGGTCTTCTGGTCGAATAAGGAAGCATGGTCCTTCTGATCTAAAACAATGATAATATCTCCTGGCTCCTGATCTCCTTCACCATGAAAGATATCTACTGGTCGTCTTTCATGCCTTTGTCGTGAACTTGTAGGCTCTTCTTCTCTCAAACTATCTTCCTTCCATTGCAGCTTTTACAGCTGTCATTAGGACTGTTCTGCTCCCCATGGCTCTGGCACTCCATGCACACAGACTGAGATTCTTGAGCCATTCTAGGTCCTATCTGATGATTCTTATTTGCATTCTAGTACTTCAGTGATTGGGACAGCACTCTACTGCTCCTTTCTTACCACCTTGGCCTACACGCTTGTCACAAATCACATTATTTTATGGAGCTAGTTTTCTTGTTGCACCATTAAATACATCTTCTGTGGTTACTGAGAGCTGATGCACAATATTTTTACCTCTTTTTCTCTCTGCATCCTTCCTCTTCCTTCAAATAACATATCAACTATGTCCGTGAGGGAGCCAATACTGCCACTCACCCTTTTTAATTGCCCATTCTCCTCTTTTCTCAAATAATTCAATTTTCCTTGCTTCAGAGAGTACTTCATAAGCTTAAGAAATCTGTTTACACTTCTGTTCGTTATTTGGATTCTCACCAGTGTAGTAATTCAAGATCAGTTTCCTGTAAGACTCTCTTAACTCTTCCTGGATGGCATTGAGCCTCACCCCCAAACCATTACAGTAAGTGGTTTCTTTCACCACTTTCTAAAGCTGGCAAGTGGGCTAAGGCTGGTGTGTGGGAGCAAGAAGGAGTTTGGGCAGCTACCACTCCTCCATCTCTCACCAAGTGTTTTGGAAAGCTCCCTCACATGAGTTCTTAAAAGCAGAGAATTTATTCCGGCTGGAAGAAGAAGAGATATGACAGGATAATTCAGAGAGATTCAAAGCATGAGAAGGATTCAACATGTCCTTGTTGGTTTGAAGATTGAGGGGACAATGTGACAAGGAATGCAGGTGGCCTTAAGGCGCTGAGAGGCTTCTGGCTAATAACCATGAAGGGAACAAGACTCCTGCCCTACAACCACAGGAATAGAATTCAGCCAACAATCCAAATTAGTTTGGAACAGATTTACCTCTAGAGCTTCCAGAAAAGAAGGAAACCCCATGTACACATTGATTTTGGCCTTATGAGTCTCTACTAAGCAGAGGGTTCAGCTGAGCCACTTGATATGGGACTTCTGGTCTACAGAACTGTGAGATAGCAAATGTGATAAAGGGGGTGTTTCAAGCCACTAAATTTAAGGTAATTTTTTATGGCAGCAATGGAAAATTCATGTATGTAACAAATCTTGATATCTAGTATTTATTTTACATGTATGGCACATCTCCATTTGTACTAGCCACATTTCAAGTATTTGACAGCCACGCATGTGACTTGTGGCTATGGTATTGGACAGTGCAAATCTAGACCAACTGGAGTCAAGATGTCTAGGAAGAGCTAGGTTTGTAGCCTAAACATAGCGTCACTATGTGGAAAGAGAAGAAGATCAAGGAACGGGGGGACTTGGCAAGTTCTTTCTTGATTCCCCATCCTGCAGTCTGTGAATTGGGTAATCTTGCTCATACACAAAACAGGCTAAATTTTACAAACTATTATACATTGTCTAAGTTCATTGGACTCCGAAATTTTTGTTTTAATTGCCTTCTGGCTACTGAAAAGGTATTTTTTGAATATTTCATTTTTATCTCGGTTAAATTTTAGAGCAATCAAGAGAGGAGTTGTTGCTAACACCTGAATTTATGCTTGAGATGGAGCATTAGTTATTCTAGCATTATGGGGTCAGGGCAAGGTAGGCAAGGGTAACCATGGAAGATCTCCAGGAGTAGAATTGTGCAGTTTGATTTAGCCTTCCTAGGAAGGCTGTTACTCCTCACCACAGAGTTGACCTTTCAATATCGGCCTTCTGAGGTCTGGGTTTCATTTTTATTAAGAAGGGCAGCATGTCTTATCATTCTAATTACATTCCATGTTTAGCCTTCTAAAACCATCTTTTACTCTCTCCCCTAATAGATGAAAATACATGTTTACCCTGCAAACTTTAGAGTAGCAACTAATCATTGTAATCTAGAACCATATTAGGAAGGTTTCACCATGTGTTTAAAGGAAAAAAAATGGAACCTAGACCAGGAGGGAGCAGATGGAGGTCTTTCCAACCTTCGAAGAGCAGTGGAGGTAACAGTGGAAGAGAGGAAAGTGAATGGTGGGCCGATTGTTTGATGAAAATTTTCTTTTGACTAAAGCAAAAAGCTTTTGTAAGGAAAGCTATAGTTGGTGCTGGGGAAGGAAAGGTCAGAACACTGCAGATATGCACTATCCAGTACAGTGACCCCTAACCCCATGTAGCTATGAAACACTAGAAATGTGGTTAGTCTGATTGGAGATATGCTGTAAGTATAAAATACAAACTGGATTTCAAAGACTCGGTGCAAAAAAATGTTGTAAAATATTTCACTAATAGTTTTATATTGTTAAAATGATAATATTTTGCATACATTGGGTTAAATAAAATATGTTATTAGAAGTATTTTTACCTTTTAAAAATCTTTTTTAATATGGCTCCTAGAAGATTTTAAATTACATATGTGGTTCATATTATATTTCTGTTGAACATCCTTGCTCTAAACCAAGTGCTTCTCATACTTTAAAGTATATAGGAATCATCTAGGAATCTTGTTGAAATGCACGTTCAGAAACTCCCAGGTAAACTGCTCCTGCAGTTCAGTCTTTGGACTACACACCACCTAGCCTACAATATGGAACTATTCAGGAACTTTTAAAACCACAGTGACCAGATTGCTGCACCCCAAATCCATTACTTAAGAATCTATAGAGCTCTGACGTGAGTATCAATATTTGTTATAACTCTCTAGGTTAATTAAACATCTAGCAAATTTGAGGATCCCTACTTTAGAAGCTCTTGAATAGAAGTGAACTAATTTAAAGTTTATTTTATAGAAAATGGGGAAGTTCATATATCAGGAGCAATTAATTTGTCACTAGTGAATATTCATTGATTCATTAAGTGAGTTATTACTCTATGTCAGTCATGGTGATTTATATCACCCTGCCTCCTAGAAGCTAAGAAGCTAGTCAAGAGATAAGATAAATAACTGCAAAGCAATATGGGATAGGTTCAGCATGAGTGGTATAGATATTAAGGGTTATAGGACTTAAATGGAAGAGTCAATTTGGGGTGAAATAATTATTCTTGGAAAAGCTGATGTATAAGCCCTAATACTGTGGTTCTCAAACTTTAGGTTGCATCATAATCATCTAAAGTAACCAAGTTGAGGACACTGTTGTCACAGAACACTGCTAATGTCACCCCACCATGCTGTGAATGCATTTAGACCATTCTTACATCTCTCTTCTAATATTAATAACTCAAAATTCAAAGTGCCCAGTGGGAGGCTGATTGGCTGAGCCCAGACCACATGCTCAAGCCTGGTCTGGCCAGGAGCCATTGGTAATGCACTTCTCACTAAAACAAAAATAGGAATGAAGTGCAATACTGCTAAACTTGCTCCCTAAACCCTCCCTTCACCCTCAACAACAAAAAATCCCCAGACTAAAACAAAACCAAAAACAGATAAACAAAATGTCTACTGCAGGTAGTACTATTCCAAAAACAGGCATGCATCAGGGGAGAGTTGATTATGGACAAAAAGTCAAATTAAATTTGAGGTTGTTAAGTTTGAGATTACAACTTTAACTTAAGCAGAGATGTCCAGTTAGTTAGTTCTGAGAATGAGGTAAAGGCTAGAGAAGGTAGCTTAGGCATTACTTCTTTAGAAGTAAAAATAGAGAACAAATGTGAGCATGAGGCAGCAGAGTGTAGAGGGAGGAACCGAGGACCAAGAGTTTGATAATATCTTCATACTTCTGGGACTCTAGGAGTAGTACAAAGTGATGCTGCATTAGATGTTAGCAGGTATTAAATCCCAAACCTATTCAGTTGAGAAAAGTTAAATGGGAATTCTATTAATGTACTAACTTGCATTATAATGCTTTAATAATGCTGCATTTCCAAATATTATTTGGCTAGGAACTCTCTTAAAGAATTAGCAATATATTTGAAGACTTTTGGAAAACAATAGGCTAGAATTTTCTGGAACCAGAAAAAGACAGAAAGAGACTTACAAAAGTATTCAGGGGGAGAAATAGCAGTCCCAGGATTGAGATTATTCAGATAATTCAAACTCCTATTACTCCATTATAATAGAAAATGGGTTTAATAGTATGGGATTAATAGTATTAAATTCTGTTTTACCTCTATGTCTCCCAAATCCACAGCACTTGGCAAGTGGAGTTGCACCATATATATTTAAGCGAATAAATAATAATAATAAAAGGTAAGAAAAGTCCTTTAATTTGTCTGTATGGAGATCACAAGAAGTCCTTAGCAAATACGTATCTCCTTCAACCCACCTCCAACCAGCTTCAGAATACTGGTGGGGTGGGTTGGATGACACATTTATTTGCTAAGGATTTCTTAAGTGATTTCTCAAGAACCCCTGGCAGAGAGAATTGCCACCCTATCATCTGTTTCTCTCTTTCTTCTTGGAAACATAACAAGGGTGACCATATAATTTATCATCCAAACTGGGACACTTGAGAGAGAGAAAGGGGGAGCTATTAATAATTGTGCCAGGACGACACATACAAAACAGACTCTCAGGCAAACTGGGACAAATGGTCATCCTAAATATAATTCCTGATGTTTAGCTGTGCACTTGACTGTTAGGAATAAAGTCTGCACTGTTCGATACAGGGGACCAAGTAATGGAAATGGTACCAGATCACAGTAGTTAGTTCCCCTCTTCCCCAAAGTTTACAGAGATGACTCATATCTTGACCAAAGCTGGTTCTTACCAATCAGGGAAGATTGTACAAGATGGCTATAGAAGGCCTCACAGAGATATATTCTTAATGGGTTCCTTTCTTCTTCCTACTGGCTGGAGTGTGGTTTTTCTGGTTAGAGATTTAGCAGCAGTCTTGGATCACAAGGCAGTGTGCTTAAGATGGTGGAACAGAAAGATTAAAGAAGCCTGAGTCTCTGATGATCATAAGCCATTTTAGTCCAGTCTACCTTTGGCCTATCATGTGAGGAATCAATAAACATTTCTATTTTGCAATCACTGTGGGTAATTTTAATGTTTTCTGTTACTCCTCATCGAACCTAGTCTGGGTAGATAAGACCTTATAACAGTACTGCCAAAAAAAACATAATGTGAGTCGCAAATGTGAACCATATGTGTAATTTAAAATTTTCTAGTCATTTTAAAAAATGAAAATAGATGGTGAAATTAATTTTATCAATGTATTTTATTTAAACAATTGTAGCCAAAGTATTATCTTTTCAACCTGTAATCAATATGAAAAATATTAATGTGATAGTTACATGCTTTTGTTTCATGCTAAGTCTTCACAATTCTATGTGTGTTTTGTGCTCACAGCACATCTCAGTTTAGACTAACCACATTTCAAGTGCTCAATAGCCACATGTGGTTACTGGCTATCATATTGAACAGCACAATTTTATACCACAAATACCTCCTTTCACCCACCCACTCAGTATTTTCTCTCTATCTCTTCTTGTTTCTCCTCAACAGATAAACATAGATAAAACTCTGTATCTTACACAACAACAACAAAATAACAACAATAAACCCTTCCTCATTCTTCCTCAAAGATAATTTTCTAGTGTTTTTCTTTCTTGCACAACTCTATTTAATTGAGTTTGCAGTAGCAGGTAACTCTGGTCTTAGGCTAATGGCAGAACAGGGTCCTTTAGGATGCCACTTGATAAACTGGTACCTGGGTGATGTGAAACCATCAGGAACCATATTTTAAAGATGATCTTCTAGCAAATTAAAGCCCATGTATTAGGAGTTTTTAATATCAGGACTAAAACTCACTATGTTTTGCTATGAGTTGCTACAAACAATTGGTCTATTTATCGACCTACCTAATCTATCTATAATGATTTAAGAAAATCAGGTTACCTCTCTGGTTACCCATCTGGTGATGCCAGTTTCCTTTACTTTGAGATACATGGTGAAGCGTGAAAGAAAGGGAATTGTTGGAGCTGGCACTTGGAAGTTGAGCCTAACCTGGATACCTCCTGGGAGGGGTCGTGAATGTACACATCAACTACCATGTGTGCGACAATGGAGAAGTGGCTTCTGGCAGCTAGGCTTTATGGAATACAGCATAACTTCAGTTATCTGGAGTCTAGTGTTCAAGCACCAGGAATGGTGTCAGTTACAGAAGGAAGAATAATGTGCATCTTGTAAAAAAGGAAACAAACCAAGAGCTTTGAGTATTTTGTACATGATTAAGAGGAGCCAGAGATATGAAAGTTATGGTGGATAAGCCAGGATTGATTAATTCTCCAAAAAGAGGGAAGAAATCTTCTGGTTTAATAGAGATTTATAAAAAAGGTCAGTCTTTTCAGGGAGAAGTAGCCAAGAAGCTCAGATGACATGATAGGGGCCTAATAAAATTAGAAATAAAAAAGGCAGAGAGAAGAGGAAAGCAAGCAAAGGAGATTATACATTGAGCAGAAGTGGTGGTAACAAAGACAGAAGTAGTAGCAAAAGAGCCCAAGAAATGTCATCAGCTCTGTGGAAGTAGAAAGAATGAGGCAGACTTGAAGTTCAGAGACATTATCAGCAACCCAATGGATGTTTGGGTATCATATATAATTAAATCTTCACATGAACAATATTTCTGGAAAAAACTTCCTATGCCAACTGGAGTCATTTGTTTGTTTGATAATTTACTTGCTCATTTGCAGTTGTCTAATTTGTACCAGAGGTTTGCACTCTCTTTGGCCTATGTGCTCTCAGTGACTTAGATAAAGCCCATAGGTGCTACGGGTGATGCTGCCAAACCTAAGACCCAAAACACAGAGCGTGGGCCAAGAAAAATAAAGTAAGAAGAACAAGAAAGAAAAAGACCATTATGAACACTTTGGTTATGCAGACGTCATTTATCTAGCCTCCTTAACAATATATCCTCCAGTTAAGAACCAGGAGTAGGCAAAAATCACATCTGAAAATCTAGATAGATGATGCCAAGATTACATGGTCTTTTTCATTGCAATTTACTTATTGAAAACTCTCCAGGTCCCAGAAGTGTGGCCTCACTTTCCCTTTACTTAACCACGCCAGAAACTGTCACTCCCTATGGGCCTTCGTTCGTGAAGAGCCATGGATATTGCTGCAGAAACCTCAACTCTAGGTGCTACTACTCAGCGCAGGTCAGTGTGCAGCTTTAAAACCATTTGTCATTCTTTCCTTTCATTGTTGCTGAAAATGTTTTATTCTTACTTTTAAACAAGTCTAACAAACGTAGTATTTTCTAAGTCAGTTGTAGATTAGGGCAGTAAAAGAGGGGATGAGACAAATGATAGCCAAAGAGGTGGCAGGCAATATTGAGGGTGGGGCAGAAAAATTGTAAAAGCCATGAACTTCATCTCAAACCACAAAGCCCATTCAGTGTCGGAGTTACTGTATTTGGTATGTGTTGTGGCAGGAAAAGAGTAGACTTTGAAATAAGACAGGTCCAGACTCAAGTTACAGCTCTTCTGCTGGTAGCTGTGTGACCTTGGGCAGGTATTTAATTTATCTGAGCCTCATTTTTCTCATTTCTAAAATGGAGATGGTAATATTACCTTCCTTATTCAGTTGTGAAGACTAAATCTGTGTAAACCAACATGGTTGTTGCAAATAGTTCCTTCTCCCCTAGAAATGAATAGGTGTTCAGCTTATCAGTGACTTTTATAACTTCAGATAGTGCTTACTAAACTCATACTACAATGTGGACACCATGCAAAGCACTGGGACATGGAAATAAATGAATGACAGTCTGTATCATCAAGGAACTTAGAGTTATTTGGGAAGAAAGATTGTAAAACATAAGCTATACGGTGGGTTAAGGTGAAACAATGGAAGTAAGTTCCAGTAACGGAAGCAGTATGTGTACTAAAGGCAGCACGGGGTGGGTGTCAACAATTTGAGGGAGAGCAGCATGTGTTTATAGTGAAGATAATCCTGAATCATCAGGAAACGTACATTGTGTTTAATAAACTATGTCTAAAGAGACAGAATATAAGTAATTCTTGTATTTAAAATATTTCATTTAAAATGATGAAATCTAAAAAAAAAATAACTTCCATGGTTTACCTTGGTAAAAAAATCCATTACTTTCTAATGGAACACCTTATTTATTGATATGCCAAATAAATGAGACATTGCTAAAATGGCAGATGAGAAAGGCAGAAAAGAGGAAATAAGACTATGGAGAAAGGAAGGGGAAAGGAACAGAAATGTTATGGTGTGACCAGAATTGCTTCATGGAATCAGGCTTTTGTCGGTGTGGCTTCCTTGCTGTTTCTTTTCATCTTCACAGCTGCCCTGTTTGATTGGTAAAACATGTATTATTCTCTGTATAACTGATAATGAAGTGAAAAGTGCAAGGGGCTATTGCTTGTCCCAAGTCACACATTTAGCAAGACATGTATCCAGAATGTAGAACTCCAGTTCTCTGCTTGAGGCACAAAAAATGGTAAGGAAAAAGTCACCCTCAGTAGTTCTAAAGAATTTCATCTAAAGAAATAAAGTTTAAAGTTTAAAACCGCCGGGCGCGGTGGCTCACGCCTGTAATCCCAGCACTTTGGGAGGCCAAGGCAGGTGGATCACAAGGTCAGGAGATCGAGACCACGGTGAAACCCCGTCTCTACTAAAAAAATACAAAAAATTAGCCGGGCGTGGTGACGGGCACCTGTAGTCCCAGCTACTCAGGAGGCTGAGGCAGGAGAATAGCGTGAACCCGGGAGGCGGAGCTTGCAGTGAGCCCAGATCGCGCCACTGCACTCCAGCCTGGAACAGAGCGAGACTCCGTCTCAAAAAAAAAAAAAAAAAAAAAGTTTAAAACCAGGAAGCAAATACCCAAGAAGTGGTATGGCACAAGCATATGCTACATGTAAAAGAATTTCTTAGCATAATTGCTTTGCCACGACTTCTCTTTTTTCCCATGTTTTCCTTTCTCACCTCCTTCCTCCTCCAAATAGATGAAGGCAAGAGAGAAATACCAGAAAGGAAGAGAATAGGAGGGAGAAAACAGAAGGTTATGGGAAAAGAGAAGGGAAAACAACAGGAGATAAATGTGTAGGGAAGTCTTACTCGTGAACATATAATATGTTTCTGGTTGATTTAAAATTTGTAAATAAGAACATATTATTCTTATACCACATACAAAAATCCTTGTTTTGAAGTTTCTCCCCAAAACAATTGAGATCTGGGAAGGGGTAAATGTGTCAAGAGATATGTATGTTGTCTTGGCCACCTGTAAATGAATAGGCTGTTTGGACAGAATCAAAAGCCTTCCCTGAGGTCCCCAAGCTGGCATAGCCCCATAGACTGATACTCTCTATTACTCAAGGGCATCCACTGGCCAGTACACTTCTTCTTCTCTAAGTCACTGTAAATACCACTCAGAGCCTGATGCTGGTATAGGGATGTAAAAAAAGACCAATGCTGATCCTGTTCCCTGGGCACTTCTCAGGAAAGAAAACTCATCTGGAGCCCACCCTGCTGAAGCAGGTGGGTGAGATTCCAGCACCAGCATTGTCCTTTACTGTGACCCCAGCAGGCACTCCACCAGTTGGCAGGCCAGTTTCTCCTCTGCTTGGGCGTAATCAGAGGGCACATCTCACAGGACATTGTGAATGTTCATGGAAAGTACTTAATAGAGGTATTGGCTCAGAGCAAGTTCTCAAAACAAGCCGTCTTTCTTCTTTTCAAAAAGTAACACTATTAGTCAAGTTTCGGTTTCTCTGACCTCAAATGATCATGTTTAAAATATGAAAACTAGGCTTCAGTCGAAACCAGCTGTCCATGGTTTCCTATTGTTCAACACAAAAATTTCCCTCCTTAAAAGAAGTGACAAAAATCTGGTGGTGTTTGAAATGTCTGCATTAAAAGTTTTATGTGACTATGGGTATTTGTGGGCTTCTTCCATCCACTTGGAAAGGATTGCTCCATGAATCAAGGGCTGTAAATTTGTGTCATTTACATTTTTATTTCTCTAAGCAATCTCTGCAAAATGAAAAAGAACATACTTTTAAAAGTTGGTGCTTATTATTATTTTTATATGTGGTCTCATAAATGTGAAACTTTAAAACCTCATTCAGTTGGAATAATGGAAGAAAAATGTGAGAAATCTGCCTGAGAGTATATTTGGGAACAAGTGGAGTTTTAGTAATGTCAAGGAAAGTTAATATTATTAGCTAAGATATAAAAGGATTTTAATAAGTAATAAAGCTAAGTTTATAAAACATATACTTCACAAAAGGCCCTGGTTTTATATGATATCATAAGTATAAGCTACTTTGATAACATAATAAATTTAATTACTAGAACCAAAAATAAATGACTCTTTTTAAAAAAAAAACTGGATTTGCCTACTTGACAAATGAGACCCTAAAGAATTATCTGAAGAAAAAGTAACATTTCTTAATTACATATTGTTTAGTTGGTTATCTTCACATGAGATCAGTGAAGTGTGGATTAATGGAGTTTTATTGCATAATGCAAGTTAAAGCAATATACGCATAAAATAAACAACCCAATTATTTTTTTCTCATATCATAGCTTCCAAACACCTAGGGCTTTGGACTCGTTTATCTTTAGTTGTATACAGACAAAACTCTGTCAAGGGAATGCCAGGGGTGTGGAGTTGTTAACTCTTTCCATGGAAACAACACTGAAGAGAAGAAAGCCAGGGAAGCCGGAGGTCACAGCAACGTCCTGCTCAGGGGGTCCAAGCGTGATTTCAGTGTCTGGGCTCTGGAGTCAGACTGCCTAAATTCAGGCTCTGCTTCCCCCTGGCAGACTCAGTGGCAATGGGGAAGTTACTTCAGGTTCCTCCTCTGTGAAATGGGATGATCATGGAATTTCACAAGGTTCCTGAAAGAGTAACATTTCCAACAGTGCCTGACACACAGTGAGTGCTCAGTCATTTCTGCTGTCTCTATAGCTGACCGGATATTAAAGGACGTTTGTCCACTTTTAACCTCATGGCAACAAGAAAATCAAGCCCTAACTTAGATTATCAACTTACCTGTACTTTGCCATGTCATTTCATAGTTTTGTGTATTATAATATTAAAATATCTCACCAAGAAGGTGACTTTTAAAAGTCGTTCTTTATATAAATGCAATGTCAAACGCTTTTAAAAATCTAAGAATAGAACATCTACTGAAGTTCAGTTCCTCTGTTGTCAGCATTTGAATGACCTTCATGGACCTGTTTAGATTGGTTACTTCTTTTGTTGTTAAAGTTTTATGGTGATTCAACTATCACCAGGAGAGCGCTTGCATTTTCCCTCTGTAACTTGCTCTTTGCCAGCCATTACCCACCTGCTTAAGCCTCAAAACCTGTTTCTCCTTGGTTCTTTTCTTTCCTATGCATCCCACATCCACTATGTCAGAAGGAGTGTAGACTCTGCCTCTGAAATATGTCTTGATTCCATCCATTTCTTTCTCTCTCTAAGATCATCACTCTCTTCCAAGCTGCATCCACCAGTCCTCTTGCCTGGGCTACTTTGATATGTTCCTAAAGGTTTGCTTTTTTTTTCACATCTTTCCTTATAAAATTCATTCTTTACTGAGAGCTCACATTGATCCCAGTGAAACATACATGGAACCCTGTTACTACTCTTATTTGAAACCTTTCAGTGGCTTCTTGTCATCCTAGGAATAAAATCCAAACTCCTTATTCTGGCATACAATGCTTTCTGTTCTCTGATCACTCCCTATCTCTTCGACCTTATGTGCTTACCCACTCACCAACACCCACTGTCCTCAGCCATGCTGGCTTTCTTCTGTTTCTTGAACATGCCAAGCTTGTCATCTTAAGACCTTTGTGCTAGCTGTGCCCTCTGCCAGGAATGTACTTAGCCCCAATCTTCTCATGGGCCAACTCTTTTTTGCCCTACAGGTTTCAGACTAGCTATCACTCCCTGGAGATGCCCTTCTGCTCCCATCCAATCAAAAGCACCTGCCTAGTCACTTGCTATAATATTGTGTTTTTAATGTTGTATGTGATATTTGTCATGGTCTGATCTTTCTTGCTCATCTATTTACTTCTAATTTGTCTATTTGTGTATTACCAGTCTTGCTCCAACTAGAATATAAATTCCAACAGAGTGGGAACAATGTCATTCTTACATTCTTGTATGGCATAGTTTGTGTTAGAACAGTGTTTGGAAGACAATAAGCATTCAGCAATTATGTTAACTCAATGAATGGAATTCTCAGGTTGCTCAAGGGAGGAAGCTCCCTGTGTCCTAACCGGGACCACCTCTTAATCTCCTCAATTCTTAATTTCCACCCAGAATTATTCCACACCAGAGCCCAGAAGAGTGTAATGACCGTAATTCCTCCCCAGGAAAGCAGTATAGCTGACTGCTTCTTTTAGCACTGTCTTGCATAACCATTATTTCTGTACTAGGATTTGTTTTGTCTCCCTTTTCCCAATTTTATTTTTCTTACCTCATATTAACATCCTTGACAAAATTCTCTTATTCAATTCACATAACAACATGGGCAAGTATTATTACATCTTTTTTTCCCCTAAGGGACAAAGTCGAGGCTCAGAGAGGCCAAGCAACTCACAAGTGATAAAGATTTGAACCCAGATCTGTTGATATTGAAGATCATGAATTTATTTATTGCCTGGAGATAGTGTCCTACC
>NW_012110474.1:473519-526659 GCF_000951045.1 Mandrillus leucophaeus | reverse complement strand
AATATTAAATTGAGTACATGTTATCTTTGGAAAGGTCTTTTAAATGTCAGCTGAAATTAGTTTATCTGGTTAGGTTGGTGCCTCAGGGGCTGAGATGTGGAAATATGGTATTGGAGACCCTCAAGTTTCCTCAAGGAGGAAGAAGCATCTGCAATTTTCTAGGGGAAAAGCCACAAAGCACGAGATGGGGCCTGAGCCTTAGTGAGGGCTTCCCAAGGGCAGCGCTGAGAGTTCCAAAGCATTCTTTCAATGTTATGAGGTTCTCCAGTAAAGCTCCACTAGGTATTTGAGCTTTGTAAACTGTCTCTTCAATGTTTTGAATCATTAAAAAATCTAGGTAAAGTGGGTGACACAGGCATTTTGTAGAAGTATAAAATAATCTAGACTGTCAGAGATGGCTTTATAAGCATGTCTAAACTATTCCCAAAGTACTGAGACGTCTGTTTTATGATAAAATCATGATGTAATGAAGAGAAACAACACATTCAGAGTGCTTTTCGTATTGAAAAAGCTAAAATTTTGTCAAATTCAGATATCCTAATAGTAAGATGCTGGTTCTTCCACACCTCTTTTTACATTGAGTCCTATCTAATAAAAGAGATAAATGGCCTCCTGGGGCTTAGAGACCATGGAAAGTCACATCTGGTAGCTTGCACCTGGCTGACCTATTCATGGAAAAGGTCAATGTAGAGCAAAAGGGCACTTTTTTTTTTTTTTTTAAATCAGCTCTGCTGGAGGGAATGAGCAGCTATCAGGGGAGGTTTTTATCCTTTCACACCATTCCACTCGCTGAGCTGGTTCCTTCAACTATGGCTGAGAGGGCCATGACTCTGCATTTGATACCACTATGGCAAGCTACCGTTATCCTTTTTGTCACTAGTGCAAAATTGGAAATTCAACTATTTCTATATTTTCTGAATTGATTCATGATCCAAATAAATACTCAATCTATTTTATTACAACTTGTTTTAGGACTGGGTTCCATTGTCTTTACAAATATTCTAATATTGTGTTTTGTATTTCACATTCATTTTATCTAGTAAGTTGAGCTTTCTTCAACACCTGGTTGTCATGAATTTTTTTTTTTTTTTTTTTTTTTCTGTTTTCAAATTTGAATAAAGAGACAGTTCTGGGAAAACCATTTGACGGAGAGGCAAGTTGGAGTCAGGTTATAAAGAATACCATTTTGATCTCAGTACTGTGATGCTTCACTAGTACCCACAGTATGCTTTTCTAAAATGTGGGAAGTAAGGTTGGGCCTTTTATAATATTTGTAAGTTTTGAGATGTCTGAATTCTGGGTAAAGTACTTATTGTATTAGATTGGAAGGCTATCCCTTAACTAGACCCAGAATGTCTCCAGTCAGAGTTGGTTTCTATCCTCTATTTTCCAGTGAATGCCTATATGCTAAATCTAAGGTTTAGTATCACAACTCTTCTCTTCAGATCATCAGTTTAAGATGTTAACAATATCGCAAAGACTATGTTTAGTTATTTAAAAAGTGACTTTTTCTAAAAAATTTCCTACTCTATCTTTTAGCTTTTCTATTTCTCCATTCCAGTTTAAATGGCCTAAAAAGAAAAGGCAGTACTTACCCAGATAATGCAAAAATTTGCCCTCTGGTGTTTATGGACCCCAAGTCCTCTGTCACTGATGACCTGAATTTCTAGCTTATCTGATAAATGCTGAGCTTTCGCATTACCTCATTCTGAAGAGCCAAGTTCATACTGAAATAATTTTCCTTTTATTCGAAGCAAAATATCAATATGCCCAGAATAGTCTACCCCTTCAAAAGAGAAAAGTCGGGAATCTTTGAGACTATTATGTATAATTATTTTATGTTTAGCTAAGACACTTTTAAAAAGGCTTTAAATATATACTCTAGTTTTTTAAGAAGAGGTTTTATGTAGAGTTCAAATATTTAGTTTAACATGTTTAAGTTTCAATGATTCATGTCAAAATAAAATTACACATTAGCTAAATGCCAAACAAGCTTGACATGGAGATGAGTCAGATCTGGGCCATTCTGGCTCCAGACTGCAAAGTGCTGTTAAGTATTTCCGCATTATGCATGCCATCTCCCTACAGAGCACCCTCTCTCAGCATTCAGACCATGAGCTTAGGGGAGTTGCACTAGAAATATGGAGAACACTCCATTTCTGTTCATTTATCATGGCTGAATTGGTATAATGAATGGTGACAAATAGGTCTTTTTCATCTACACAACAGTTACCATTACCTTTCAATGGTTTCTGCTTGAGTGTCAAGAATAGCAAGTTTAATTACACAAAAGCTGGTGGAGGCATGTGGTGTGAATTTAATGCGAGGAACTAGAGAGAGGCTGCTGGACATCAACTTTGATCTTGCGTAGGGAGATAAAATTTGTATAAATATACACATGGAATGAGCTGATAGAGATTACAGAAGTCATATGAAAATTTACTTCTTCACATCAGTGTTATATTTATCTAGAAAACGTGATAGATTGAGAGCAAAAACAACTGCTAAATATGATTCCTTGATTTCCTTCTGTCTCAAGAGTTAAACACACCTCTGAATTCAAACTGTATGTGGAATGTTAATTTTGCAAGATGTCTTCAACCTAATTTCAAGAAGTGCTGAAAGTTTGATCATGGTATTTAACAAAATATCATCAGTTAGGAGAGAAAAGCCCATCATAGCATTGCCAGTTGGGTAGTAAAATTCTTATACATAAAATCGACTTAATAAAGTGTGGCCCCAAAATGTAATTATTACCACTAGACAACCATTTAGAGTAATTTGACATCTATTATATATCAATAAATCTACCTGGAGGTGGATCACAAGCACATAAAAGATTTTATTTAATAGCCCACAGTTAATATATTTTCCTTATCGTGATTGATTATGACATAATTCTCTGTAAATTTTCACCTCTGGAAAATAAAAAAAAAAAATTGATAATATAAAATGAGCTATATTGCCAAGCACTTTGATATTGAGAAAATGCAATTTGTTTTATCTAAATATTAATGGCATGCCTTATTTTAAGTGCATATTGATTTTTACTTACATACTTGTGAAATGAAGTTTATTTTATTATTTTTGAAACAGAGTCTACCTCTGTTGAACAGGCTGGAATGCAGTGGCGTAAACACAGCTCAGTGTAGCCTCGACCTCTCAAGCTCAAGTGATCTCATCTCAAAATTCCTCAGTAGGTGGGACTACAGGTGCCCACCACCACACACATCTAATTTTTGTATATTTTTTGTAGAGATGGAGTTTTGCCATGTTTCCCAGGCTAGTTTTGAACCCTGGGCTCAAGCTATCCACCCGCCTCAACCTCCCAAAGTGCTGGGATTACAGGTGTGAGCCATGGCGCCCAACGGAAATGAAGTTTTTTAAAAAAACAAATAACTATAATAACATGTAAAAGTATGTTCATCAGTGCTTTATCTCAACTTTCTTTAAGAATACACAAATTTGAAAACTATCTGGCGTAACTATTACTTAGATCTAAATAAAGATGAAAACAATTAACTATCACAAAAATTGCCTTAATGACCATCTGGATGAATGTGTAAAACTGCACGTTAGAGAATCATGCCACGAAATCACAAATGATATTTTAATGTTCTCTTATACTTTACAGTTGCTTAGTAGTGTTTTTTTTTTTTTTAGATTGGAACAGGAGGGAAGCCACTTAAACCTACACTTGTCCTAGAGGTTTAGATGGCTCTTTGTGGGTTTTTAAATGTAAACTAGCATGGGATAGATATATTTCCCTTCCAGAAGTCTATTGTGACAACTTTAAAGAAGATTAAGAGCAAAATTATATTCTTACTATCTGTTTATTAAAATGGAAATACCATCTTTAGCTTCTAGATAAATAATATAAATCATTCTTCAGCTATTGGGATTAACTAATTAAACGCATAATTAACATTTGCTATGGGCCAGGCACTGTGCAGAAGTTGGAAATATAAAGAGTCAGACATAGTGCTGGATTTTTTTTTTTTTTTTTTTTTTTTGGTGCATGAAAAAAGAAACTATGTCTTCATGGAGTTCACAGTATCATTGGGATGATAAGAAAATGTTAGAAAAGATGATCATATACAAGCAGGCTGGTAAATTGTTTGGAATTGAGTATAAGGATAGTTAACAAAGAAGGCAGAACACAGAAGGCCGAAAGGGAGAAGCCAGTGTGTACTGAAACACCTAGGGAAGCACTAATGAGGGTAAGGATGATAGTGGTCCCAAAGAGAAGCGTTTCATCAGCCTAAAATCAACATATGTTTGTATGCTACAATTTTGATACGTTTTGGTTTGTGTTATCAGAATAAGAATAGAGTCAAAGAAATGTAAGTTTGGACTCTATTGCATATCAACCCTGTTATTAATCCCTTTTTAACTTTTGCTTTTGCAGAGGTCCTAGCAGAGAGATCCCACCCCCTACTACATCACCTTTCCTTCTCTTTTCCCAGTGGTGCACTTTCTTTCCCAGTGGTGCATACTTCTTTCACTTCTAGCTTAAACATTTTAGAAGGATCACTTTCACAAAATTCAGAACACTCATGATTTTGGAAGGAAAGAGTAGTAATACCATGTACATATAAGAAATCTTAAAGGATAATTATAAATTAGCCTTAAAAATTTTTGATGACGTCATACATGTGTGTACGTGTGTGTGCACATGCGCGTGTGTGTGTGTGTGTAGAGTCTTTAGAAGGCCATGACCTTACATGCCTCAATAGAGTGGCTAGACAAATAAGAAAAATTTATATCCTGGGAAGTTAAGGTAAGGATTGGTGATCACTAAAGTAAGAACTTCCTGAGGAAAATATAGTTGTCTTTCAATTATAAAGGGATGATACAATTCTGAATATATTTTCCCCTATAGCATTACAATTATGACAATAATGTTTAGATTTTCTTATATTAAACTCTTAGAGTCCTCCTTAAATTTTCCCTAACTTCTACATGATTCATTTTTTTTCTTAAAATTAAATCACCTTATTTTGTTTTCCCATGGAAGTATACACCCTTGGCCTCAAGATGGGAAGTTATCCACTTTAATATTCATGATTCGGCAGGATATTTTATGGCTAGTAAGAGTTGCAGCTTAAGTGCATATCTTCTGTACATACAGAGGTCAGAAATAATTTGCTTCATGATATAGGAATTAAAATCAATACTCTTACTTTCTTAAAAAACAAACATAACATAATGTAAATGAGATATGAGTAAATTATTAATAGATAGGTTTATCTAAAATATAATACCAGCTAAGCTAAGCAAGGTCAACTCAGAGAATCGAGTTTTAGGAAGCAGAGGAAGTTACAGGAAGTGTGAGGAAGTTAGATCAATCACCACAGCTTTGTCTTCAGAAAGTCACTTTCACCTGAGGGGTTTCAAGCCATATTACAAACATCCTTTTAACTGTCCCTGTGAATAAGTGCCTGTTATGATGACATTCAGCTTGAGGATTAAAAAAATGGGGAGAATAGAAGTCTTGGCCATGGTATCTTGGGGATACTCCCAGGTTTCTCATTAACACTTAACTGGCAATCAAGGGAGAGAGAGTGAGAAGGTCCCATCGGATACTGTCAGGGTGGTTCCAGCATCATAATTTTCATTTCCTATGCCTTTATATTTGCTCTCTGTGCAGGATTTAGACAAATCCTATGCTCCAGAAGGACCCTCTTCTTACTCTGTGCTTGATATACTTCCACCTATTCAAAAATGTAGTGAGCTGAAGCTGAAGCTGAAGCTAGCTGGGTTAGTCAGAGAAGGCATTTTCTTCTTCCTTCTCAGAGAACAGAGTTTATCAGCTACCATGTTTCTGGGCCCTGCCCTACTTTCTGATTTCTACATAGAGTCTGTGTTTTTCTTTTTCTTTCTTAAGCCAAGAATGGGTATTTCTGTGCATCTGAAAAAGCATTTCTCCTGGAAAGAGGAAGGCTAGCTTGTGAGCCTGACCCCCTTGAAAGATAAATGGATGTAAAACTCATAGTCAGTGAAGCCAGAATCAACTTTGAATCTCACTTTCTTGCTTTCTGTACATGTAATTTATTTATATTTGTGGGATCCTTTCCATCACTTTCAAATCATTACTTCCATAGCAATTCATCCTTTTACTTATTGAAACAAACAAATTTAACTTTTAGTATCAGTGCCGGGATGTAGGCATATGTGAAACAATCCCCTACCTTAAATCACTTACAGTTTAACAGGGGGGACTTATACAAATGAATCATACTAAGTCACAATGAAATCATCTGTAATGAACATATGTCCCAAGTGCTATGAAGGCATAGGGGAGATACGGTTATTGCTAACTGGTAAGAGGCAATGCTATATGCATGATTTTGCCAGTGGAGGGATAACCAGTGTTTCTTCCTTTTTCAACCTTCTTGGGACCCTTTAGTGCTGAGGTGTAACAGTTTTTTAAAAGTTCCCAATACAAAGAAAGGGTAAGTGTTTGAGTTGATAGATATGCTAATTGTCTGATCTTATCACTATATATCATATGTATCGAAACATCATTATGTACCCCATAAATGTGTACAGTTACTGTGTGTCAAATACCTTATTTTATTTTATTTTTCAAGAAAAAAAAAAAAAAAAGAAAGAAAAGCTTCTACTTGTTGACCAGTGAAGGCAAGGGAAAAGCTAACCAACAGAGAGGAATCGTGAGCTCTGTGGTTGGGCTACTGAGAGCAGGATCATAGATTTTTGATTATGTTCGGCTCATCTCATGGAAGATGGCTGTTGAGCTTGCATATATGATGTGTACATATAATATTCACAATTCTAATGGAGAAAATACTTCATAAACAGGAGGGGATTTGAAATATTATCTTTCTAGCAGAGCTTTCTGAAGGAATTGCATTGCTCTTTGACAATTAAATAGATCACTAGTAGAGACCTGTTGGACCGCAGGACCTCAGGGCCTCACATAGACTAGAGTCTAACCGAGGATCATTTGAATTTAGGGCATGAGTACTTTACCAAGAAAGGACATTAAAACACCACAAAAAGGAAGGCTTGTGTAGAGACATCACATAGGCACACAAGGTGGGAGATAATTTATCATAATGGCTTATTCAACCACAGGGGAAAACGGAAGTTGGAATGACATTGTTTTCATCACCTCCTTCCCCTGAGGAATCCAAGAGACTACCGCAGTCTTATGTAATGGACAGCAATTCTTTTCACACTATTTTGCTTTGTTCCTAGTCCCCAGCAGAAAATAATAATAAATAATTCCTAAAGACTATCACCGTATTCCCTCCCAAATGTTACCCTCCTACAGATTGCATGAACTCATGAAATATGGTTTTACTTCCTGGACCTCTGTTTCCTCATTTACCAATAACAAAGGAAAAACTAAACAATATATAATGTTTAAGGCAGTTTATAGTTAAAACAACAATGTAAGTCTACAAATCTTTATCAAGATGGGTGGCACCAAGTTCCAACATGTTATGTAAAAGATATTGAAGATGTATATTTCTGCATTTATACACACACATTTAAAATGATATTTATTATGCATATGTATGTAAATGTGCCTATTTTTCTAAAATATTGATAAATGCATGCTATCAAAATATTTGTCACTATTGTTCCAATATTGTAGATTGTAGTCTTTGTTAAAAAAGTGAGAACGGTGAACCAAATGTTAGAAGACTGGCATTCGAGGCTCCTCTGCACCACTCAGTAATTTTGTGATACTGAACATGTCACACACACTCATTGGGCCTCGGAAGAAATTGGAGAAAATAATCTCTTTTAGGTCTACAATTGTGTGAAGCTTCTATTGCTCGAGATAGGAAAGACTACATACACTGTGTAGTAACAAATTAAACTTCAAATCTTGTGGCTTAAAATAACAAAAGTTTGTCACTCATGAAAAGCCTGATTACAAGTAGAGAGATACTTGATAATGACTGTTCTCCATGTGATATCTCAGCTGATGCAAACCAGTCTGCTTGAATATTTTGTATCTACCATTGTATACACGAACTCCACCTTCACCATTACAGGGAGTCCACCTCAAGCCACGTTGGCTCTTCTCACATTTCATTGGCTGGAACAGAATCATAGCCCTCCCTAACTGCATGGTAGCTAGGCTAGCTTGATATATACTTGGAAGACAACTATTGTATTTATCAGGATTCTCTAAAGGGACAGAACTAATAGGATAGATATATACATGAAGGGGAGTTTATTAGGAGAATTGACTCACATGATCACAAGGCGAAATCCCACAATAGGCCGTCTGCAAGGTAAGTAGCCAGGAAACCAGTCAGAGTCCCAAAACCTCAAAAGTAGGGAAGAAGACAGTACAGCTTTCAGTTTGTGGCTCAAGACCCAAGAGTTCCTGACAAATCAGTGGTATAAGTCCAAGAGCCCACAAGCTGAAGAACTTGGAGTCTGATGTTTGAGGGCAGGAAGCAGCCATCACCGGAGAAAGATGGAGGCAAATATGCTTATTCTGCTTTCTTCTGCCTGATTTATTCTAGCCATGCTGACAGCTGATTAGATGGTGCCCACCCAGATTGAGGATGGGTCTGTCTCTCCCAGTCCACTGACTCTAACGTTAATCTCCTTTACACCCAGGAACAATACTATGCATCCTTCAATCCAATCAAGTTGACACTCAATACTAACCATCACAACTATAAAATGAAATTGGGTAGCCACATAGCATTGATTCTGCCATAGTGCTACATTACAGCAGGGAATGCATCCAATGAAATAGTTTCTCCTGTCTCATGAACATGTTTGTTGTCCAGTGCTTTCTGAAAAAGCAGGATAATTTTCCTCTTTACTGAGTGACACTTCAAGTTGCAGGGTGGTCCTGAGACTTCTCTTGGGCTTTTGACACATTAGGAAGTCTCGTATTTGCAAACTCCTTTCCCTCAAGTTGGATGGTGAGAAATCTGTGCTCCCTTCATCACGCACTTTGGGAGTGGGAGGAAGTGACTGGGATTTTCATGACACGTGTGCCAAAACAAAGAGGGCTCTTGGGATATATTTTGGAATGAAAAATATAAATGGAAAATGAGAAGAACAAAAAAAGACTAGTCTTTTTTTGTTGTTGATTTAGAAGGTTTTCATATCCTATGTAACTTTTTTTTTTTTTTTTTTTGGGCAGAAAAACGTCTTGAAGAAGAGAGAGAGAGAAGAAAATCACCATAAAAAGTCAGACGTGAGAGCTTAGAAGTTAATTAAGACAGGGCTTGGAAGTGGCATTAGGTAGGAAATATCAACTTTGTAGTTTGCTATTTCTCTTTATCAAAGTAAAGGGACTTTATCTTGATTGAATGGCTTCCACAGAGGGGCCTGGGTGGTTTATGCAATACAGTAGATGATGACAGATAACACACTCTGGTCAAAGCCTTTGGGAAGGCATTGTGCGTACAAAGATTTTTCCAGGGAGATTTGCTTCTGCCCGCTAATTGTGGTCATATATTTTATGGCCTTGGGAATACCATGGCCAGTAGTGTAAGTCCCAGAGCTGCAGAAGCAGTGTTCAAGTCTGATTCAGCAAAAGCTGTAGCTGCATGGACTTCTCAGGGTGTTTCTGAAACTACCCTTGATAAAATCACTCAGGGCTTCTTAATTTTTACAACCAATTGTTTATTCCCCTGCCTCATACAGCATAATTTGCTTACAGTGGCTACTATTGATGACATCTGCCTTTTAAAACTCTCTCCTCTAATTTTTAGCCCCTACCTTTTGATGTTTATCCTTTCATCTGGCTATTATTTTTCCTTAACATCATCAGTAAGCACCTTTCCTGCCAACTCTTTAAATGCTAACATTGTCTGAAACTTTATCCTTGGTTTTGCTTTCTTCTCCTTTGACATGTTTTCCTTAGGCAATCTTATCTACTCTAATAACATTCAGCTACCACCCAAACTCTTTAAAATGACAAACTCTGGGTCAGTCCAACCACCCACTTTCTCTGTATCTACACCAGGACTACATTCACTGAAGAAAATAAGAGAAAGAAGCAGTTGGTACTACTCCACATTGATGGTCTCCAGGCAGACCTAGGCCCTCAATGCTGCCTGGCCATCTTTATATTTTCTACAGACGTAGCCCTCTCTTAATCTCTACAGGGGCAATTTTACATCTTCTCCTATACCTATTGACAGATAATTTCACATTTTACTTGAATGATTTGTAATAGAAACTATTAGACAGATTGAGTATCAAGAAGAGGTGAATGGACAGTGGTATTAAATGTTGCACAGAAGTCAAGGAAAAAAAGAACAGGGGGTTTATTAGCTTGGTGCAAAAGTAATTCCAGTTTTTGCAATTAAAAGCAATAGCAAAAACCACAATTACTTTTCCACCAACCTCATAGAAATAAGGCTATGATTGGTTACTTCGAGATTTTCAACAGAGGAGTTCTGGAAAATCACACTGCAGTGGTTTAACAAAACTAATGGGGAATGTGGAAGGGATCTTTGCATACCTAAAAATGTTTAACACAAGTATTATTATAGAGAGAAGGAAAGAGCTAAGGTAATAGTTGGAACGTCACTTCAATTCCACTAGTGGGACTGAAGAAGGGTATTCAAAAGATCAGAGAAAATCAGCATGCTTTTCCTAATGGAAAAGGGACCAGTAAAGACAAAATTTTGAAAGCAATTCCTTTGCTCTAAAAACATCCTCATGGTTTTTCTCTAGCTTATCTATCGATGTATATTCTTGGTCAGAGAGATAGGAAGAATAAGTCTCACATTTCTGGCTTAGACTGGTTGGATACCAAGGCCCTTCACTGAATTGCAATAGTAACTATTTCTCAGAGTATCTGTGGTGAAGGATCAGCGTTCTATTTTTATTTTTTAAGTTTCTTTTTCATTGCATACTTTGTAAAATGCAGTAAAAATAAATTACTAGAAGCATGTTAGTGCGGGAAGATGTGGCAGCATTGCTAAAGTGCTATGAAGGTTTCTAAATGCTTTCTCTTACTTTCTGTACTTACTTAACCATGGACTAGTTCAAATAATCCCTGACCATCACTTGTCCATTGCTCACATTTTCAGTAGCCCTGACTTAAAGAACATATAGGAGCTAGCAATGTGGAGGATGGTGATAAATTTCTTTTTGGACATGGGGAAATTTAAGCCCATCTGATGGGCATCTAAACAGAAGCATTCAATAAGTAATTGGGTAGATAACGTGACAGATGCTTTAGAGAAAGGTTAAAGAACCCACAAAATAATGTATTGTTCATCAGTTGTAAAATGGAAAATTAAATTATGACATATCTGTATTATGGTAAGCTATTCAGAAGTGAAGAATGAAAGCATTAAAGTTAAGTGTTCCAATACAGAAAGAACTCCAAGATATGTTATTGAGCCAAAAAAAAAAGTTAGGGTATGTAATATGACTTAAAATTATATTTGTATTATATATATACACACACACATATGTACATATATACACACATATACATACATATGTATACATGCATATATATACACATACATACATATATAATGTGATATAATATACACTGTGATATATATGTATGTATATGTGTGTATATATGTAAATACATTGGTATATATAAATACATTTATTTATAAACACACACACACATATTGAGAAAGTCTGGAAGGCTGTATGTCTGTGAACAGCAGTTACCTTTGATAAGAAAGGTAGGTTTAATGAGGAATGTGACAGGTTAGATTCACATGTTACTTTTCAAGTTAGTTTCTGTATTGGTTTTCTGTAGTTTTCTTTTTACAGAATTAATGCATTTTTTTTTGCATTGATACTGTATTTTTTTAACAGAATTAATGCATTGTTTTACAGAATTGATGCATTTTTTGGAAATGGAAAATAAACAGTTTTCATAGATAATGCAATATATTGCTTGTAAAATACATAGAAATATAAACGTAATCAGTGGCTTATTATAGTTTCATTTTGTAGTAATTATGTAATTAAAGGAGGCAATTTAGCATCACAGATGAGAGCGCTTCAGCACCCTATAATCATAGATTCAAGACCAGCTCTGCCACTTACAGAATCACTTGTGTGATCCTGGATAAGCTTTTCAACCTCTCAGCCTTAGTTTCCTCATCATGAAAATGGAGATAGTAATGGTGCCTACCTTGTGTTATTAATGTGAGGATTAAAATAGTTACAGAATATAATGGAGATAATATGCATAGCTCAGAGCTCAGCAAGTCTGCAAATTTATAAATGTTACATCCCCTAAGTATTTTATTGTTAGACTCTTCAAATAGGTGGAATTATATAAACTATGAAATCAGCAGTCACCTCTTTTTTCCCTATTGTGCATTTAGATTATAATAGCAAAGCAAGAGGGCAAGATTATTTTTGTTTTCACTTTCTGTGTTTATCCATTTTTGTATGCAAAACTTAGGAGTAGGCAATAGTCAGGTCTTGGGAAAGAACATGAACTGAGGGCCAGACAAAGCTTTAGATTGTGGGTCTATTATTCGCTGTGTGATCTTGGGCACATAACCGGTCTATAACTCAGTGTGCTTATCTGTAAAATGGCGCTGATATTTCTTCCCTCCTTGGGCTATTGTAAAGATTGACAGATATAATCTATGGAAAGGCCCTTGCAGAGTAGATACTCTATAAATATTGTCTTTCCCTTTTCAGAACAAAGAAGCATTTTTTCAAAATTCAGTATTTCAGTGCTGAAAAAAATACAGGATTTATTTTATTTTTTTGAGATAGGGTCTCACTCTGTTGCTCAGACTGGAGTGCAGTGCCCTGATCTCAGCTCACTGCGACTCTGGCTCCTGGGCTCAAACGATCCTCCCATCTCAGCTTCCCGAGTAGCTGGGACTATAGGTGCACACCACCATGCCTGGCTAATTTTTGTATTTTTTGTAGTGATGAGATTTCACCATGTTGCCTAGGCTGGTCTCAAACTCCTGAGCTCAAGCTATCCACCTGCCTCTGCCTCCCAAAGTGCTGGGATTATAGGCGTGAGCCACTGCACCCGGCCCAGTATTTCAAAATATTACTTTATATCAAACTTCACAATTAAATAAAACATATACCTGAAAATGTTATTTTTATTTTTCCAAAATCCTGGAAAGTCCTTCCGGAGTGCTCATACCATGTAATCAATTAGACAAATCTTTTGATCACATCTCCTTAACTTGCTGGATGAAAAATACACTGAAATATTTTCTTCTTGACTCCTCGTATTGAGAAAAGAACGAACTTGACAAAGAGAGGGAGTTTTAAAAGTCCTTTTTGAATGATAATGGGAGAAATATATGGTGTGTGGGGAGGTGGGGAGCATCCCACATAATCAATCATATGCAGAACGTACAACAGAGAATTCAATACTGTGCTTCTAAAACCTCAATAGTGCTTACAGTAAGTGATATTTTTGTGGCCTTTTCTTTGCCCAGATATTTGTCATTCTGTAGTTGATTTAGAAAGAGATTCATGGAAAGTCATAATTATTTAAAGAAGGGAACAGGCAAAGTGTTCTTTTGCCATGTCTATAAATCTTTCCTTATGCTCTGCTGAGAACTCTGCTCTGACTGTCTGCTTTAACCGTGTAATAGGAGTATATCATAATGTCAGGAGTTGTCAGACCCTCAGAACTCTCCATAATGTGAGATCACAAGCAGGGACAATTTCATTGTAACATTTCTGACTACAAAGTATAAATACCATTCAGTTGGCACATTGTCATCACATCAGAATTTTTTTTTTTCTTCCTTATACTTTAGGTTTGCTGAGGTATTTAAATCTATAAAGTTAGACAAAGCAGAATAATAAAATTAAAATTTGTAATAGAATAACATTGTCAGAAGAAAACCATCTTTTTGAAAGAAAACATAAAAAGGAATTTTGAAATAAAGATCACAAAGTTATTTTTAAAAGGCAGTGCAGTGCATATATTTTCAGTTATGTTTTCATTAGTTCTCTCCAGAGTACAAAAACATTTCTCAGAACAATTTAAAATTGTAGATATAAAACAATAAATCACTCAACACAAGATTTACAAAGCTCATTGAGAGCCCTGACAGAATATTTCTTTCTCATGGTGAAGTTTCCAACTGGGAGTATTTCACTAATTCTTCAGTTTGTTCATCTGCCTCACTGCAGACCATTATGGCTCCCGTAACAGCTATTGTTTTTAAAATAGAAAGGCGTTAACACTTGCATAAACTCAGATGTAAAAACTACAGATATTTTATCTTTTACTTCTAGCAGATGTGCTTTTCTTTTGTTTTGTAATAAAATATAGAATCAACCATTACAAAATGAAGACCTAGATGCATTATTTTCTTTCTAGAAATACCTTACTAAAATTCACCTTTGTACTTCTAGGTTAACCTCAGTCTAAAACCTTAAGTGCTTGGTTAGTGATTCACAAACAACATCCAGGTTTTTCCCTCGGAATCAATATTTTCTGCCTGTCACTGAGGAAGGAGCTTCTAAGGAGATATGTACATGAATATATATGTTGTACGCAGAGGGGAGATACTATTCCTGTTCTATTTTACTGTAAACCCTCTCCTGTCTCTGGAAACGCGGTCTGCTTTGTTAAGGTTTGGAGTGGAGGCCCTCTCCCGCACTGCTGTGTTGGCTCTCAGCTTCCTGTCTGAGGCACATGGCTGCTATCTTCAGATTCAGCCCCAGTGTTAATCAATAAGGGCACAGACAACTCACTTGGTCCAAATGCCAAAGCAAATCTCATTTTAAATTGTTGAAAAAGATATGTATTTAATAGACATGGGACAAAGAATTAGGTTGATAAAGAAAAACATCGTTTGGTAAGGTGAAAATCAGAATTTAGTATATATTTTCATTATTTGAGGTTTCTTTTCTTTTCTTTTTTTTTCTTTTCTTTTTTTTTTTTTTTTACATAGTTTACTTAAATCATTGACCACTCTAAGCTGTCTTTCTCTGGTATGTTCCCTGACTTTTGCAATAATAATGTTAGTGTATTCTTCTTCTTCTTCTAATTATTATTTATTATTATTTTTTGAGACAGGGCCCCACTCTGTTGTCCACACTGAAGTGCAGTGGCGTGATCTCCACTCACTGCAGCCTCGACCTCCTGGGCTTAAGTGATCCTGTCACCTCAGCCTCCCAAGTATCTGAGACTACAGTTATGCGCCACCACACCTACAAAAAAAATTTTGTATTTTTTTTATAGAGACACGGTCTTTTGATGTTGCGCTGGCCGGTCTCAAACTCCTGAGTTCAAACCATCCTCCTGCCTCCGCTTCCCTAAGTGTTGGGACTACAGGCATAAGTCACCATGCCCGACTGTTAGTGTATTCTCCGTTTAGCTGTTACTTTTTATTTTACTGATAGCACATTTTTACATTAGGGTGAAGTCTGGTCAGAGTGAGGAAGGTATGGCAGATTTACCCTTCTCCATTACATTGTAGCTTTAACTAGGCTCATCCTAAGATCTCTTCTTTTCTCAGTTTATCCACTCTTCCCAGGCAATCTCACCCAGGCCTGTGGCTCTGACCATCTTCATGCTTTGTTTGTTTTTATCTCTAGCCCAGCACTATCCTGTAAGCTCCAGACTGGTATGTTCAATTGCCTATTTGGTATCTCCACATGGACATCTTAAAGCCATTTTAAATTCTACTTATCCCAAACTGAACTTAATATCATTACCACCTTCCCACTGCAAACAAAACAAAATAAGATCTTTTCCTAGCATTGCTTTTTTGAAGATATACAAGCCAAAAACCTGAGTCATCCTTAAAAGTTTTCTCTTTTCATATCCAATATCCAATTAAATCATCTCCAGGCCCGCTGATTTTACTTCTTAAACATTTCACAAACCAACTTATTTCTATTTTCATTGCTATGACCCTAGCTCAAGCTGCTGTCATCTTCACCTGGAAAATAATGAAAGCCACCCAAAACCTTCCACTTTATTTCTTTCAAATCTGGGCTGTACTACACCATTATGTCATTGCTGGAACAGTCTTTTATTTTTCTTTTGAATAAAACTTAACGTCCCATGTCAGTCCCTTGTTTAAACAATTAAATGGTTTCTCACTAATCTTAGAATAAACTCCAAAAGGACATAGTACCAAAGGCCTTTTCTGTGCCTGATCTTCCTTCCACCTCTTCTCCAGTGTCACCTGTCACTGCATGTTTCTTCCTTTTGACTTTTCAGCCATTGGCCTTCTTCCATTCCCTTGAATACAGGACTTTGCTCATGCTCTTCCCACTTCCCGGAAAATCTTATCCCTTCTTCATTAACACCTCCTCCCCACCACCACACACATATCATCCTGTTAACTCCTACTCATTGTTCAGATCTCAGCAAAATCATCACTTCCTTAAGAGTGCTGTTTTGTATCATCCTGGTAGAGTCAAATCCCCCTCTTGTGCTATCAGAATACCATGCGCTTCTCTTTCCTAGTGTCAATCACAGTTTTACATTTGCTTGAGTGACTGTTTTATGAACATCTTCCATATTGAATAATAGGGTCCATATAGGAAGGTACTATGTCTGTTTTTGCTAATTACTGCATCCCCAACACTAAGCATAGAGATGGCACTTATGCTGTCATCAGGGGTAATTCATATTTCTGCTTCCTTATGCTAAAGTCCAGTGTCATATGTCTTAACTGTGATGCTAGTATTCTGCTTCTGTTACTTAAGCATTTTTCATCCATCTCTGTCTCTTATAATTTTTTGTTTCTGTGTATTATCTGGCTGAAAAAATGGATACTTCCCTTTTGTAGGCAGAAAATGCATTATTTTTATCATTTAGACTACTTTTTGTACCCAGATCAATTTTTCAGAACAACGCTAATGAATAGATTACACTAGTCTTTGTTCCCTTCATGGTTCTCAAGGCTATACCTTGTCATTAGCCTTCTGTTTCTTAAGACAGATCTCCATGTTTTCTATGGGTCTCAACTCCTTGTTAGAATTTGCTGAGTAATTTGGCTATTTGTCAACCCAACCAATTTAGTTTTACTATTTTTCCCAGCCAAGTTATAATTCTCACACCTTCCTGGTAAACTCTAACTCTCAGGTTTCACTATCTCCCCAGGCCTGCTGAGCCCCAGGTCTCCACCAATACCCTATCTTGGTTTTAGCCGTTGGAGAAATTATCTTGCCCCTATGGTTTTGGAAATGAAAAACAAGAGTTCAAAGCCAGTGTTACTGAAAGTACTGAACTCTTTAAAATAATACATTTTATTTTCTTTCATCATTTTGCTTTTGCCCTTTCAAAAAGTAGTTTCCTATTTTGCTTTTAAACTACAACTGCAGGAGATGGGGCAAAATGACAATCTCTAATATCTGTAAATTGCAGCTTAAAATAAAAATGCTACTATTCCAAGAGAAGTTATTTTCAGCACTTTTAAAACCTTTGGCATTTTGTGCCCACTATTTATGGATTGTATAAACATAAAGAGGTTACCCCATTAGCGATGCAATAGGGCAGATGCTTTGTGCAAGTCTTTTTTCATTGTTACTTAAAAACATTTTTCAGGGTATGCATCTTTCTCATTAGTGTGAGGAAAGACAATCTCTGCAAAGAAAAGAAGTGAAAATCTAGCTGTTGTTTTAAACGTTAAAAGGTATCCTGAGAAAATAATTCATAATTTGTTTCTAGTGCTTCCAACAGACAGATGGAAGAACCTACTATGAGCTGAGCACGATGAGAATGCTGTAGAGGCTTAAAGATTTACAAGTCACAGCTCCTGCATTCAAAAGCATATTGCAAGCAGAGTATGGAAATACGTTGAGTGCTCAGTAGAGACTAATTCAAAGTTAATTACATACATGTCTTAGATTGCTTGGGTTGTTATAATAAAATACCGCAGACTGGGTAAAACAGGAAAGCAGACATTTAATTATCACATTCTGGAGACTGGGAGTCTGAGATTAGGGTGTCAACATGGTTGAGCTTCCTCACAGATGACATCTTCTAGTGGTGTCCTTACATGGTGGAAGGGACAAGCTCACTCTCTGAAGCATTTTTTTTTTTTTTTTTGAGACAGAGTCTCACTCTGCCACCCAGGCTGGAGTGCAGTGGTGCAATCTTGGCTCACTGCAACCTCCGCCTCCTGGGTTCAAGCGATTCTCCTGCCTCTGTCTCCTGAGTAGCTGGGATTACAGGTGCCGGCCACCTGTATTAATTTATGCTTGGCTAATTTTTGTATTTTTAGTGGAGGTGGGGTTTCACCATCTTAGCCATGAAGCCTCTTTTATAAGGGCACTAATTCCATTCATGAGGGCTTTGCCCTCAATACACAATTAACTTCCCAAAGTTCCACCTCCTAATGCCGTCGACTTGAGAGGGTGTCAGCATACGAATTTGGGGAGGGGGGACACAAATGTTCTAACCATAGCAATACACAAATAATTCTGAGCTAAAAAAGACTTTAAAATAATCTACTCTAAATTGTTTATTTTAAAAAGGAAGAAAAGTAGACACAAAGAAGTCATGAGACTTGTTTATTATTATCCAGAACTAGATTTGGAACCCTTTAATTCCTGTATCATTTGGTGCATTTTATGTGCTATAGAGGAAATTTTGTGTTCTCTTATTTATTACTACTGGGAGGGATCTTTTCAGAGTCCTCTTTTTAACAACAGATTATGACCTTGAATTAAAAATTGACATTGGTAATGCAAAGTTTTTAGGAGACTCAATAGTTGATAGCTTATGATATGTGTAGGTAGTTCACTGATATTTTTGGCCATGTGAGAGAGGAAATACAATAGTACTTAAGTCACATTAATATTTTTCCTAATATGAAAAAATTAGAAAGAATATCCAAATTAAAACATAATTTCTGAAGAAGCACAAACAGGAAAATTTTGTTTTAATATAGAGCTATCACTTTGCCATCATTATTTGAAGTCTGCTTAACATGCACAGTGTCTATTTAGCACCCAAGGCAGTGATGCCCTTAGTAAATTATGTATTTCGTGATGCCATAGATAGTTTACTATTGATAACGCCTAAGGAATGATTATTAGTCTCTTGAAACACTCATGTGGTCAAGGTTAAAGGTGAGTGTGTTGATCAACCATTTCTATGCTTAGTTTAAGCACAAATTAGATGTTTTTCTTCTTCTTTTTTTTTCTTTTTTTCTTTTCTTGAGACAGAGTTTCCCTCTTGTCATCAGGGCTATGTAGCAGTGGCACAATCTCGGCTCACTGCAACTTCCCCCTCCCGGGTTCAAGTGATTCTCCTGCCTCAGTTTCCCAAGTAGCTGGGATTACAGGCACCCACCATGCCTGGCTAATTTTTTTAGTTTTAGTAGAGATGGGATTTCGCTATGTTGGCCAGGCTGGTCTTAAACTCCTGACCTCAGCTGATCTGCCCACCTTGACCTCCCAAAGTGCTTGGATTACAGGCATGAGCCACCGTGCCCAGGCAAATTAAATGTTTTATATGGAAAACCTTATAATTTATCTCTGCAGAATATTCAGGTGTGCAGTAAATGCTTTAATCAAATGTTTTGGCAAACCATTTGGGGTTAGCCAGTAAGAATTATCACTCTCATTCATAAGCAAATAGAAGTGTATGTTCTAAGGGTATGAGAGCTGTAAGAAGTCTCGCAGAACACCCAGTCCAGCCCCTGTATTTCACAGATGAGGAACCAGAGTGACCTATTATCCTTTCCCAAGAACAGTCAATGAGCCATGTTTTTGTAGACATACAATTTTTTTGTTTGTTCCTTTTGCTATTGCCATTATGTTTACACATTCTTAAGATGATCAAGATTCTGCCATCTTTGTAACATGCTGTTTTCAATACGGTGACAAGATGTTTTGTAATAAGGAAGTCATTTAATTAGACTAAAGAAGACCAATAACTAATATAAGTGATATAGTTTAAATGACAGTTGCTATTACTATAGTTACTTCTGGTACCTACTCATTGGTGTGTCTGTGTGTGTTCATGTGTGTATGTGTGTCCATGATACTGGGTGTGTATATCTCTGAGTCTGTATATGGATGTGGCATTTCTGCATGTGATATTATTTAGATGTGGATGTGTGTATAGGCGTGTTTGTGTGTGTGTGTGTGTGTTCTTGTGTAGTTGTACCTATGGCAGAATGGAGGGTTCTTATTTCATGACTCCCTGTGATATGTATTATGCTCCTTAGCAAAGAGCTGCAGCCTCACCAACTGTTCTTCCCAGAGTCTGAGCTAATAGAAAGTCTGCCACATTTATGACTACATACTGTTCAAACTGAAAAATTTCCCCCTTTACCTAGGGTATTTTTAGTATCAAAGACTCTTTAGTCACTTGTAGACTTAACACTCTTTAAAAATAAAACCTTTATTTCTTTTCTGAGTGCTGCAATGTGGGCTCTTTTGGTGTTAAATGAAAAAACTGACTTTGGAAGAAAGATGTACCGAAAAAAGAAATGTTATGATACTAGCACAATGACTTACTAAAGCTGTTTTGAATTGCATTAGGTACTATTTTATTCTATTCCAAGTGTGAACACAATACAAAAGCTCATGTTTACTCATTTAGAAATAAAAAAAATCACAGAAGCCAAGTGTTGGAAGAGCCTGCAAAGCCCCCCCCTCCTTTTTTGCCCTTGACCTCGGTTTCTCTCTTCTCTAAAATGAGGTCTTGAAGTTGTTTTTTTTAGATGTCATTCGTCTTGTTTGCTATTCCCAAAAAATATAAATTTAAGACTTAAGTTTACTTTTTTACATTTTTTCATTCTGAGCAGCCTGGGAAGCCAGACCTGCATGGCATGGAATGTGTTATTCCGATCTGAAAATGAAATATCTAGTATGGTGTCCAACTCTCTTGGAGCATTATTATAAACTCATTGTTCTGTAATAACTTAGAAAGACAGAATACAGAATCCCTGACACTTCAGAAGACACTTACTTATCTAGGTCTAAAATATTGTTTGTTTAGAGTAGGGCCATACAAATAGAACATCAAAAAGGTCATGTTTATAGACAGAATAATTGTTCTTTTATAAAAGATGACACCTAGAAAATTGAGAAAACTTCCTACAAATTCAGTGTCTGCAACCATCACTAAATTGTTGAGATAATCAAGAATATTCATGTCAAAATACGCCAATAAAAAATTAAAGTGTAAAATCTTCAACAAAACCGAAATTGTATTAAATGAACACATTATTTAAGTTAGTAATTCATATCGATTATTAGCATGTTTTCAGTTTATACAGATTTTTCAGTTACCCAAAGCTTAATTATGGGGGAAAAAACACTTTCTTTCTTTTTAAAAATTTATTTTACATTTGTATTATTGATTTATTTTTTAATTTGATTTATGTGTCTTTATTAGTCAATTATTTCCTCACAGTAATCACTTTGTCAGATTTTATGAGGTAGGCAGATAACGACATCATGGTCCCCACTTGCCACAAATACATGAAATATATGTTGCATTTATATTCTGTAAGAAATATGTTATTTCTATCTGGAAGAAAAGCCTATTGAAGAAATAGGGGAAAACAGTGCTGGATTGACAACTAAAATATGACAAAATACATGAAAACATAAAGTAGGGGGAAAATAAACCAAAGCATTTTCCTTCCTACAGCCATCTAATCTGGTTATGTTTTCTGAGCGAAGTAATTTCTGACTCCAGTGACCACAATTGTTGTAGAAAACTACATACTAGTAACAGGCCAGGCACAGTGGCTCACGGCTGTAATCCCAGCACTTTGGGAGGCTGAGGTGGGCGAATCTCTTGAGGTCAGGAGTTTGAGACCAGCCTGGTCAAAATGGTGAAACCCCGTCCCTACTAAAAATACAAAAATTAGCTGGGTGTGGTGTCGCGCGTTTGTAATCCCAGCTACTCGGGAGGCTGAGGCAGAGAATAGCTTGAACTGGGGAGGCGAAGGTGGCAGTGAGCTGAGATCCTGCCACTGCACTCCAGCCTGGGCCACAGCACAAGACTGTCTCAAAAAAAAAAAAAAAAAAAAAGAGAAGAAAACTATATACTAGCATATTAGTAACAAAGGCACAGGGATCTTCTCCTCCAGATCAGGAGCTCTCAAATGTTTTCTTAAAGGTATGCATAGTAAATATTTTAGTCTTTTTGAGTAAAGAGACAAATCAAGGATATTGTGTAGGTACTTATATAACCATTTAAAATGTAGCCATTTAAAATGCCAAAAGCATTTTTACCTTGTGGGCCATATGAAAACAGGTGGCAGGAGAGATTCATCCTTTATTAAGGAATTGGAATTTCAAAATTCTATTCTATATCAATTATACAATTGAAGTTTTATAAAAATTAAATAGGTTAGAGCAGTCTTTTAAAAAATGTAAATGTTATTTTTCCCCTCAACATCACTGCTTCTTGCCAATAAAGTTACCACTTTAAATGAGAAAAGGATATTCAGTATTAAATTCCAAGAAATTTTCCCCACAGGAAACTTACATTGCTTTAATTCAGAGTCAATGAGGTACAAGTCAAAAGATGAACACAGAGCTGATAAGAGTGGCAAAATGTAAACACCAGTAAGAAAGGTAAGTAGTGGGTGTTCAGAGAACTGGATTCAATGTCAATGATTTGATCCTCTGATAACAAGATAGTTTTATTGTTAAATAAATAGTTGATATAATTTTTTAGAAGTTTTGGAAGAGGGAATAAATATTTAATATTTAATGTGGAAAAAGTACATGAAGACTATCTAAATATTGAAATATGAGCTATTGGAAGGAGAATGATATATTTGCACCCAGAAATTCCTGGGCACTATATCAACTGGGGCAAATAAGTACATTCTCTTCAAAACTGGAACATATGGGAAGCAAAGACAGTCTTAGACCATCTTTTTCTGTGCTTTTCTCTTAGAAGGAACATAATTTAGCAATATTTTTTTCCATTGGCATTTATAGAATTGTATAGTTTTTCTTAATTAAGAAAATGAAAAAGAATTCAATATTTTTGTGTGAATCCATGTAGGTGGTAAAATATATAAACAAGACAAGAAAAGATGATACACACACGAAAAAAACACAGCCTTTTCAAGCAAATTGGAAGCTATAAAACATCATATGTCACAATTTTTTTGGTGGAATGTGATGTGCCAAGCTACTTCGATTTTTTAAAAGTCAGCCATCAACTCATTAACCAGTATCTGCAAGCAGATGTTGGCTTAAGCTGTGGTGCTATTCGGTGTGCTTAAGAAAGTGGAGATGGATATCAGCTTTTCAAATAGAAAGTAGCTACACAACATAAAAAATGATTTCTTTCCTCAAATTTTACTTGTCATATTATGTTACATTAGATGGTGAAACAGAATGTTAACTGTGTAATGAGACAAGGATACTAAAATGTAAAGGAGAACACACTTTTTCAGCTTAGATACATGCCATCCGTTTAGACATGGGTAGCCATTCTGAAATGATAGAAGAATTTTTGTTAAATGCAAATCAGCTGCTTGTGAATTTATAATATGAAAGTTTAACAAGTTTGAAAACTTTTCAAAACAACACAAAAGGTGCCTGAGTGATACTTTGCTATTTTCAACAGAGATAAAAGACTGTGTTGGCAATGCATAGCCACTTAGCACCTGATGTTTTTCTACCAACATTAGTGTTAGTGCCCAAGGCCCCTTGTTGATGTGAGCACCCCAATTTTGGGATTGCTGATGCTTTCTAATACTGTACCATGTGATTCTTTTGACAATAGTGGATATGTGGGCTTCTAGACCTCTATTAAAGTAACTACAGTTTACCTCTCAAAAGAGAACAAGGGTATTTTGCAAAGCAGATAGACTGCATATTTGATTTGTATTACAGTGAAAATTAATATTTGTATCATTTCAAGATAAGAGAAGTTAACAAGAAAAGGCAACCATTAATAGAAAAGTAAAAGAATATTGAAAGTATACAAAGACAGTTCACTGGTGAAATCACTTTTGTTTTTAATGGAATCTGTTATTCTCTGTTGTTGACTCATTCTTACGTGTGTGTGCACTAATTGATTTTGTATCTCAGCACATCTCATAATTCTTTTTTTTTTTTTTTGAGATGGAATCTGGCTCTGTCGCCCAGGCTGGAGTGCAGTGGTACAATCTCAGCTCACTGCAAGCTCTGCCTCCCGGGTTCACGCCATTCTCCTGCCTCAGCCTCCCGAGGAGCTGGGACTACAGGCGCCCGCCACCACGCCCAGCTAATTTTTTGTATTTTTAGTAAAGATAGGATTTCACCATGTTAGCCAGGAAGGTCTCGATCTCCTGACCTCGTGACCCACCCGTCTTGGCCTCCCAAAGTGCTGAGATTACAGGCGTGGGCCACTGCACCCGGCCCACATCTCATAATTCCCAACATCATTTAATCTGAATAATTCTGGGTCGGTTCAGTCCTAAATGATTCCAGAAAGATAATCACATATTTTATTCTTTTAAAACCTTGTCTAGAAAAGAAATGTTACAAACCAAATTGGGTTAAATTCCCATCTTTCTTAAGCATTGGCTGCAGCTGTGTTCCCTGGGAAGCAAACTCTGAGACTGAGATTACATGCAAGATTGCTCTCAGAGAAGAGAAGGGAAGCAAAGATGGGAAGGGAAAGGGAGAAGAGGGAGGAGACAAGGGAATGAATTGGGTGTGACAGTGGAGAGGAAAAGGACAGAGAGGATGAAAGGGAGAAGTAGGGGAGGCAGCAGGACTGGGCAGCACAATAGGCTAAATGTTTTATGTACCCCAAAAATTCATATGTTGAAACCTAATGCTCAGTGTGATGGTATTTGGAGCTGGTGCCCTGGAAGGTAATTAGGTCAGGAGAGTGGAGCCCTCAGAGTGGGATTAGTGCCTTTATCAAGAGGTCAGGGCATTAGCTAGCTCTCCGTGTGCAATGTGAGAATACAAGGAGAAGTTGGCAGTGTGCAGCCCAGAAGAGTGTCCTTACCAGAGCCGGACCGCAACCATGATTTCAGACTTCCTGCCTCTAGAACTATGAGAAGCAAATTTCTGTGTTTTATACACCAACAAGCCTATGGTACTTTGTTATAATAGCCTAACCTAAGACACAAGCAGAAGGAAAAATTGCAGCTGTGACGGTGTCTCAATAACAAAGAGTTATCCCATACTTCAGTGAGGGTGCTGGATCCTTACATCCTATTCAACATGCTATGTAATACACTGCATAGTTTATACTGTACAGTTATATAGAGTTTATGCTATTTACTATACCTTAGAAATTACTCCAGTCAGTGGGTGCTGCTGCCCCAGGAAGGAGGCTTGCAGCTAGGCAAGACAGCTCTCTGTAGTCCAGGATAGTTTCTGGAGAAGGCTGGCAGCTGAGGACAACTCTTCTAGCAACTGGAGAAACAAGTCCCAAAGTCTTGAAGGGGGATTTGTACAGCTTGTCTCAGCATTCACTATAGCATTAAAGCGAGGAAGATTATTTTAGTTTCTGACTTAAATTACTCTTATTAAGTCTAGATTTTTAAATTCTAGACTTAATACTTCAATGAAAGTACTGAATAGCTGCTTTTCCTTGTATAAGCTATATATTTCCATCATGATGCAGTGAGTCTACTAATGTAACTGAAAGCTGGATGAACAAGCCCAGTCCACTCCTTTCTAAGCTTTAAAAGTATTGCTCTTACGTTTTCTTGAATGCATTGCTCTTGTGTTTTCTTGAATGCACTGGCTAAATCTTGAACACATTTATTAATTTTTTATACCATTGTTGCAAAGATTGTAACAATAGGACATACCACATAACAGTGATTGGAAGACTCTGTAATAATTTTAACTGCCTTGCGAAGGCTAGCTGTTTAGTAACACAATACTTTCATTTCATAGTGAATTGTGGGCAAAGATATGTATAAGCCCATTTTGGGATCATACAATAGGCTCTTGGGTTTATTTAATTTAGAAACAGAGGTAGTAGATATTTAGGAGAGAATAGAAAAAAGTTATTTGTCTTTCTTGGATTGAATAAGAAAATATTTGATGATGTAAGAAGCAATGAGATGTTGAGGTACATCAGTTCTCTGTGGGGCCACGCAAGCTCAGTGACTTCTGTCAAGTGACTAAAGGACACTTAATAGGAGCTAAATGAAGCTAGGGCATTTTGTTGACCCTCCAGTCATGAGACTATTGAGAAACCACTACTTCAACCCCATAATGTTTCTCTGAGCCACTGGGGGAATCAAATAAAGAGGATTTCCAGTCAATACTGTGATAGAGATGTAACTTTCTTTTTGTTGTGTTAAAACCAATAGGAAATATAAGGAATTTGATGGGACCAACCTTTATATTCCCAGGAAATATAAGATAGAACCAACAGTAAATATAAGGAATTTGATATAATCAAGAAAAAAAGTATAAGGTTTGGGTTAATGAAATCTTCAGAAAAATAGCTATTTCTGGTGAATTGGGGAAGGATATTTCAGATTTTAGGCCACCTTGGATATACTGAGGATATGCATCTTCTTCAAAAATCTGCTCATATGAGAAATATTACAATTTTCAATTTTTAGGGAACTCAGGAAAGTTCTTCCTGATTCATATGTTTAAAGAATACATAAAGTATTACCCTGTGCATTACAACTTGATGACAGTAACCATTCTTAGGACAGGTGTTTTATGGGAATGTTCCAGTAAGAGATAGGTAAACCAGAATTATAAAAAATGATCCATCAAGTTATGGAGTATTTTATTGCAAAAAATAAAAATAAAAGAGGCTCTAAATCTGGCTAGATGAATATGTCTTTTAAAAATGACACCTTCAAAACAACTAGACAGCTTGAAGTAGTAACTTCAAGATACAACAGTAGCATAGTTTGTTTCTCATTGAACTTGCAACTTTTTGTTTTGTTTTGCTTTGTTTTGTTTCAGACAAGAAAATGAGGCTTTTGGTGAGGATTCGTAGAGGTTATGCTTTCCATCCTCCTCACTCTAGGACAGTGTGAGTGTTCGGGTAGACTCTCTCATTCTCCATAGGCAGAAATACAACTGCTGATCTTTTATTGAAAAGTTGCCGCCTAAGTACTTCCAGCCAAGATTGCAAGTTGTATAAATCTTGTGGAAAAGTGTGAATTTCTTCTCCAGCTGCTGGAATTACCTTTGCTTCATCACAGCAAGCTTTTTTAACCCAACATTTTCCCACATCTTCGTATTTCATTATTTTATGTACTTTTTTACGTGAATTATTTTATTCACACAAGTGAATGTCCATATGTTAGAGCTCTGTAGAGATTTTTTTTTTGTGCCAAAATGGCTAATAAGCAATATGATTTCTGTAAGTATAAACAAATACTAAGAATATACATGGGTCCTGCCTCTAGGTCCATAGAGAACACGCAGATCCTTCTTTCCTACTTATTTTCTTTTCTGTGTGAATAAGCAGCATTCTTAAAATTCCTAGGATAAAGAATCGAAATTTCTCTTTCTCCTTTATTGTCTAGTATTTGACTAGCCTCAAGTTTTAGAATCTGAAAAGTTGAAAGGAGTCATTAGGTTTTCAGTTGACTTGGACTGAAGAAAAAACCTAATTGTACATTTTTGCAAGATTTTAAATAAATAACATCTGCTGTCTTAGCCATGGATGATTTAATTTTTTAACACGTGCTTCCACCCTTTAATTTTCTGCAAAGCAGCCACATCAATTATTAATTCATCTATATTTCCTCAAAGCGAGTCAGACTTAAGATCCTTCATAAATATTTAAGAATACTGCTGCAAAATAAACAAAAACTTCTACTTAACTTTTAATTGCAAGTTCGAGAACCAATGCTTGCAAAAGTAATAAAAAACAAGACAAACATGATAAAAAAAGAAAAAAGAAAAAACCCAGAGAAGTAAAAAAGCAGAAACTAAAAGAATAAGGAGACCAGACTTCTGCCATTGACTGTTTTACAATGTGAATCTCATTTACTGCACATTTAACTAATGGAATAAATGGACATGGCCAAATTTAACTCAGGCCTGATGATAGCACTTAATTTCTGATAATTCACTTTTTCTCTTTTTCTTTCACACACATTGCCACACATGGTGCACACTCTTTACCATTAATACTGAACAAATTACTAAAATAATAAATACAGGAATATGTAAAATAGCCTGCACATAATTAAAATAATGAGGGAATAGCTCAAACTTTCCTTTTTTATTATATTAACAAGGCTTCTGAGAAAGATGCTATTATGAATTGAACTGTGTATTCCAAAAAGATATGTTGAAGTCTAGCCCCCTATACCTGTGAATATGACCTTATTTGGAAATTGGGTCTTTGCAGATGTAATCAAATAACGATGAGGTCATACTGAATTAGGGGGAGCCCTAATCCAATATGCTGGTGTCCTTATGAGAAGAGGAGAGAAGCCACACTGAGACACACAGAAAAAAATGCCGTGTGATAATGTAGACAAAGACTGGAGTGATTCATCTATGAGCTAAGGGATGTCAAGGATTTTGGGCAAAAACAGAAGCCAAGAGAAAGGCATAGATTAGATTCTTTCCTAGAGCTTTCAGAAAAAATGCAGTCCCAGTGACACCTTGATTTCAGACTTCTAACTTCCAGGAATGTGAGAGAGTGAATTTCTATTGAAAGACACCCAGTTTGTGCCACTTGGTTACATAGAGGCTATATGCTAATCTGTTCTTTTGCTTTCTAATATTAAAAAGCATATATCCTATGGATAGAATATATGTACAATTTTAAAATTATAAAGCAAATATCCTTCTGATCACCCTCCAGGTCAATAAACAAGAATGATATTTCTGAATCCTTGGAACAGTCTCTTATATACCCCTTTCTTATCATAGCCTACTTCTTTCCCCCACTGCCTGATAATCCTTTAGCAACTTTTCTTTATAGTTATATCACCTATGCAATTATACTGTAATCAATATGGTTTAATTTTCCCACTGACAAATCTTTAAAGGAGAAGATATTTAGATGAACCAACCTGATGAAAATGCATTTTAGAGCTTTGCTTAGGCAGATTCACAAGTTACTTACTGATAAATATAAATTGAAACTACACTCTGTAAAATTATATTTTGAATAAGCATATTCATTCAGTTGATTCACTCATTGAAGACTTATTATTAACTGGGTACATATTGGGCAAACTTTATTTTTCAGGCATTTTCCAGATAAGAGATTAAAAGTAATGTCAATAATTTCACGTTAACGAAATATATAATTTAAAGCAAAAGTAAATTATCTGAAAATCATACTTACTAGTTACTTGTGCACACGCACAGAGTTTGTGTGATTTAATAAGATTGTATTATAGAACAATTGATTAATACAATGAATTTTGCCAATTTATAGATTAACTTCATTTATTGATATAAACATGAGCGCATAGCTTTAGAGGTGCTACACATTTTAATTTTCTTTAAGTTATTAGATTCTGTGGATTTGCTTAGTTAATGAACTTGCCCAGTCTATGCATGTGAATTCTTCTTGGCATTTCCATGTATTTACTGTTAATAGAAAATATACAAGTCTTTTTTTTTATTTTATAGACTGCTTAATATAACACATTTAACTACAAAGTATTAGATATAAGGAGGTAAAGGGATTCAAAACAGTTTTTTGTTTAGTAGTAAAATGCTTATGAATAGGAGTCTGTCAGATGTTTTAGAAGGCACTGGAACACAAGTGTCTCCTGCTTTTCAAAAAGCTTATGGTTCCCAGAAGAAAAGAATGGGTTGACTATGACTATAATATAACATGATGCGTTCTGTAGTCCAGGAAAACTTGAAGTGGATCTAGCTCAAATATGAAAGTGATGAGACCAAGTGCAGTGACTCATGCTTGTAATCCCAGCACTTTGGGAGGCTGAGGCCAGTGAACTGCCTGAGCTCACAGGTTCGAGACCAGCCTGAGCAACATAGCAAAATCCCATCTCTATAAAAAATACAAAAATTATCCAGGTGTGATGGTGCATACCTGTAGTCCCAGCTACCAAGGAGGCTAAGGTGCCCAGGAGGAGGAAGCTGCGGTGAGCTGAGATTGCCCCACTGCATTACAGCCAGGTGATGGAGTGAGACCCCATCGCAATAAAAAAAAAAAAAACAGGAAAAAGAAAGTGATGAATTCTACCTGGAGAGAAACAAATTTGTTCCCATGGGAAATGGCATATATAAAGCCGTTGCTGAGTACTAAAGGGCGGAGTTTGTAAACAGAGATCCCAAGGTCAAAAAAGGGCAAAGTGTTTGGCCTGTATCAAATTTGTTTTTAATGTCAGGAAATCTCAAGAATATTTATCTCTAGATATGTATTATATTACCTTTGTGCCAGCTTTTAATTGATCTTGGAAAGTTATCAACTCTATATACTTATTGATCGATTATAATTTAGTTAACAAAAAATGTCACTGGCTAATGCGATTCAGTCAACATGCTCACTATTACAGGCATTTATTTCCAGATCCAAAGTTCCTGAAACTGTACATTATCAACTGCAAATTATTTCTTTTAAAAATTCATGGCTGGGAGCACTGGCTCACGCCTGTATTTCCAGCACTTTGGGACGCCGAGATAGGTGGATTACCTGAGATCAGGGGTTCAAGACCAGCCTGGCCGATGTGGTGAAACCCCATGTCTACTAAAAATACAAAAATTAGCAGGCATGGTGGCACACGCTTGTAATCCCAGCTACTCGGGAGGCTGAGGCAGGAGAATTGCTTGAGCTCGGGAGACGGAGGTTGCAGTGAGCCAAGATTGTGACACTGCACTCCAGCCTGGCCAACAGAGTGAGACTCTGTCTCAAAAAAAAAACATGACAAATTTTACTACTTTTAAAGTATTACATTGTTCAGTTTCTAATACAAGAACTAAATTGAATGCTTTCTTACGGTTTAGTATAGGCCAATATATGCTAGAAATTTTAGTTCAGTGTAATTATCAAAGATGTTTATTCTTTTCTAAGTTTTGTTTTCAATTGACAAATAATAATTTGCATATTTACGGGATTCATTGTGATATTTTGAAACATTTATACATTGTAGAATGATCAAGTCAGGCTAGAGTATCCACATCTTAAATATTTATCATTTATTTGTGGTAAGAACAGCTAAAATCCTCTTTCTTAAAATTTTTAGCTGTTTTGAAATGCGTTATTAATGATAGTCACCATGTTGTACAAGGGAACACCAGCTCATACTTCTCCTAACTGAAACTTTGTACTCACTAGCCAACCTCTCCCTTTCACCCATTTACCCCTCCCATAAAACTAGCCTATGAAACCATTATTCTACTCTCTACTTCTATGTGTTTGACTTTCTCCCTCGATTTTTTTTTTCTGGCTTTTTTCTTTTGGTCTTGTGATAATTTTGCTGCGGGTTGTAAAAATGTCCCTAAATAGCAGTTTCTTGGAACTTTATGAGTTTACTCAGTTTTCATGTTAATTTTTCAACTTGAAATTTCCACACAACATTAATATATTCATATTACACTAATACATTCAAATTTTACTGCTAGGATAGGCTCAGAGGTTGAATTTCTCCAATTAAACTCAATCCACACAGTACCCACCTCCTCCTCCTCCTCTTGCTTGACACTGGATTCCCTAAATGAATAGCTATTTTCACTACCATTACACTCAGATGTAGCCTTTCAGATTTCTTTTTATGCACAGTCTTACATCTTGCTTTCTACTGTGCACAAGTTCAAGGTTACTCTGTTCCCACGTGAGTGGTCAACTGCCTTGGGCCAATATCTAGGTCCCTTTGGCCTTTGGAAGTATTAGTTAGTGTATTCTGTATTCTGGCCTTAACTCCTTTCTTTCTTCATTTACAGAGACTTCTGTTATTTAATTCAAGCTTGACAAGATTGTAAATCTTTTGGTATGCTTTATAATTTCTGTATTTTTGTTGCTGAGGACTGAGAAGGGGGGAAAAGAGGGCATAATTGTTTAAATTGCTAAATTACTAGAACCAGAATTAGATTTTTTTGGATAAGAGTGAAAGACAATTTGGAGAACTGGGATAAGTATCAAAGGATGATGGCAGAAGAATGGGGAAGGAGTGGCGAGTTAGAGATCAAGGAACCTTGATTGTACATGAACGTGTAAGAGCCAGTAAAAGAAGAGGTGCTCCTGAGAAAGGCATGTGGAGCAGCAGAAGGGAAAAGGGAAACAGAAGATTCAGGAGACTGGTGTCACAAAAACTGCAGCGGCAGGAGATTTCATGAAAGTTTGGGGGTATTTAACATATAGCATCCCTATATGCTAAAGTTTAGCATGACAGGGAAAAAGCTCATTGGCTTTGGCACCTAGTCATTTGCAGCCTTCTCCCTCTCAGTTGGCGGCAACCCCATCAGGTTGTTCAGTCAAAAACCTTGGAGCCGTCCTTGTCCTTGACTTTCCACCCTCTCTCACAAGATCAGTATCTAATTCATCAGGAAATTCTGTTTCCTTGGCCTTCAAGATATGTCTGCACTTTGACTACTTCTCACCACTACTAATTTAAAATTGCAAACTGAATATCTTCCCCTCCCACTCTCAACAATTTCAGTATTGGTTAGCCAGCTCTCTTATTGTTCCATAGCATTTTTCATCTCCGGCATAGTGGATGACATCCTCATTTATTACAGTGATTGCTTACTGCCTGACTTCTCTCACTAGAATACTAGTCCCATGAGGGCAGGGTTCTCTGCTGTGCTCCCAGGGCTTAGAGCACCTGTAGCTAGCACATAGTAGTGACTCAGTAATTGTTACATAAAAGAATTGTAATCTTGTTGTATATTTACCTAAAATTTCATTTGAGCAAATTTTAGGTAAGTATACAACAGACTCCAATTAGAACTATACAGTTGGAGCTGTATGTTTTAGGCACGTAAGCCTTATTCAATTCTACTTTGAATATAATTAATATTTTAGTAAAAATTTAATCTCTTAATTGTGTTATAGGAATTCTGTGCTCGAGAATGTTTGCATCCATCAAATCCTAGAAATTAGAGTCCATACATTACTACCAGATACAATTTTTACCTTATAAACTAATTAAACATTTTAGCCAAACTTCTAAATGATGAGATTTAAAACATTCATAAGGAATTAATATTCTAGCATTTCTTCTTCACAAAGTACTTATTCAGTGAACAAAGAATTTTCAACTTACCAAAACAAAAAGATACTGCATATATTTGAGGATTCTTCCAACTGGAGCTATACAGTTGGAGCTGTATGTTTTAGGCATGTAAGCCTTATTTAATTCTACTTTGAATATAATTAATATTTTATTAAAAATTTAAACTCTTATTCTGTTACAGGAATTCTGTACTCAAGAATGTTTGCATCCATCAAATCCTAGAAATGAGAGTCCACACATTACTACCACATACCGCTTTTATCTTATACCCTAGTTAAAGATTTTAGCCAAACTTCTAAATAATGAGATTTAAAATATTCATAAGGAATTAACATTCTAGCATTTCTTCTACACAGAGTACTTACTCAGTGAACAAAGAATTTTAAATTTACCAAAACCACAAAAGACTGCATATATTTGAAGATTCTCAGTATGTCCTTCAGGTGGGAGCTGATCATAATTCCAAAAGAAACAATCACAAATGCCATAGTCCCAACTGTTGAAATTTCCAAAGATCAAAATACAGAAAATAGAATTCTAAAAATAATTTTTAAGAATATTTATTTATATTTTTTAAAGGGAATTTATTTGAGAACCATAAAAACACAACAAAACACTTCCTAGGCCATTTTACATAAGAAAATAGGTAATAATAAAATGCATATTTTTGCAAGCATTGACACTTTGGCATACTAATGACAGTTACATGGGTATAACAGTCATAAACAGTCAAACTGTATTCATATACATAGGTCAAAAACAAAATATATACTATAAACCCACATGACTATGGTTGGTAATTATGTGCATCCAGCTTACAATTTTGCTCATATGAAACATAATGACAGATAACATGAATCTTGTCTTGGCGAGGCTGATGGAAATCCATGATGAGTTACTGTCACATATGTAATCGCCCAAAGAGTCAAGATCTCAAGAAATTTTATCTTTCACAAATGCAGATCTACAAAAAGGACATTTCTTCATTTAGTGAGGAAATTTCAACATTTCTATATAGATGCGCAGTGCTTATACACAAAGTCAACATTGTGATAATGCACTTTAATGGAATCAGATTTGCAGTATTAAACAAATTAGAACTCTCTAAAAGTCTCCACACAATTTAGACCTCTAATATGGGATATGATATGAAGGTGAAATACACAGTATAGCAAATTGACACTATGTGTGAAGAGATAGAAGTTATATGTGACTGGATAATTTGGCTTGGAGGACTTCTTGTATTTTTCATCTGTGTTTTTACTTCTATGATCGTATTTGGGCGGTGGTTGTGGTCTACAAATTTTGTAAGTATATGCAGTCCATCTGAAAGTCTGATAATTGCTTGGTCTTTGCAATTAAGGGATTTTCTGCTTTTGCAGCACCAATAATAATTAGCTTTTAAACTTTTATCTTTCACCATTAAGAAGCTTCATACACTTAACTTATCACAGCCTTTTTGTGAGGGAACAATTTCACAGATCTCTTCCACTGTGTGGTAAGGAATACAGTAGCAGAAATGATACTTGGCTTCCTCAATACCAAGTTTGTATTAGTAAGGGATCTCCAGAGAGACTGAATCAATAGGGTATGTATATAGACACACGAGAGGGGATTTTTAGAAGAATTGGCTAACATCCTTATGGTGGCTGAGAAGTCATAGGGCAGGTCGTCTACAAGTTGGAGACCCTGAGGTGCTGGTACCGTGACTCAGTCCAAGTCTAGTAACTTCAGAACCCAGGTAGCTGGTATAAGTTTCAATCTGAGATCAAAAACTTCAGGACCCAAGAGACAGCTGGTGGAGGTCCTGGAGTCCAAAAGTCAGCAAACCTAGAGTTCTGATGTCCAAGGTGGCAGCATAAAAGTCTTTTCAGTTTGGGAGGCCGAGGTGGGTGGATCACCTGAGGTCAGGAGTTTGAGACCAGCCTGGCCAACATGGCGAAACCCTGTCTCTACCAAAAATACAAATATTAGGCAGATGTGGGGGGCACGCGCCTGTAGTCCCAGCTACTTGGGAGGCTGAGGCAGGAGAATTGCTTGAACCTGGGAGGCAGAGGTTGCAGTGAGCTGAGATCGCACCACTGCACTCCAGCCTGTGGGTGACAGAGTGAGACTCTGTCTCAAAAATAAACAAATAAATAAATAAATAAATAAATAATAATAGTAAAAAGTCTTTTCAGTTCTCAGAGAGAGAGCAATTTACCCTCAGTATTTGTTCTCTCCAGGTCCCTGTCTGATTGAACAATGCCTACCAACTTTGAGGGCAGGTCTTCCCTGCCTAGTCCACTCAGATTCACACCTTAATCTCTTCTGGAAATACCTTCGCAGACACTTGCAAAATAATGCTTTACCAGGTTTCTAGGCATTCTTTAATCCAGTCAACTTGACACCTAAAATTAAGTCCACAAGCTCACTCACTGTCAATTTAGCACTCATAAATAACCCCTTAAACCAAGCTTGTTCAACCCATGGCCCGTGGGTCACATGAGGCCCTGGACGCCTTTGAATGTAGCCCAATGCAAATTGATAAGCTTTCTTAAAACATTATGAGAATTTTTGTGATTTAAAAAAAATCTCATCAGCTGTCGTTAGTGTTAGTGTATTTTATCTGTGGCCTAAGGCAATTCTTCTTTCAGTGTGACCCAGGGAAGACAAAAGATTGGACACCCTTGCCTTAAACCATACTTAATTTCCAAATAAAGACAATAACAAGGTAATAGTTCTACCTAACATGATGCACCTATTCTGTGATTCTGAATTTCAAGATTTTAGACATTGGGGATTTTAGACTTTAGAAATTTTGATCTTTTGAGATTTCAGCATTTGGGATTATGGCATTTGGGATTGTATCTTTGGGGATTATAATCCAAACCCCCTTTAGGCAAACTCGTTTAACACACATTCTCATAAGTCTGTATATATTTAAATAAGGTGGTTACATGAGTACACAACTTTTTGTTGAATAAAGATACAAACTGATTCCATTATATCAGCAAGTCATATAGATTCTCTTTGTCAGAAGATATTTACAATTTTAATTTTTTGCTTTATAAATCCTAGTAAGAGCTTCTAGCCTTCCTTGGCTGTGAGTTAAAAAATTGACCTCATAATTCCTTCCTTTCTTCTTTTCCTTCTTCCATTATGTCTTTTTTCTTTATTTTCGCTCTTCTGTCCCCTAATCATCTTCAGTCCACTCAATAGCCAGTTCCTACTCTAGAAACAGCAAATGGAATTACGATAAACTAATACACTTAACTTGTCCTGCAGAGTCCACTGCATATTTTGGTTCATCATTAATTTCTGCATAGAGATTTTGTTTTTTCACTGAATATAATTGCATTGACCTCCTACCAAGTAGTATAATTCTCAATTCTTTCTCACACTTCTCTTTCTTACACATTTAGAAATTGAGCCCACACCCTTTCTCTAATCATCACAGCTGACATTCATCTGCTGTTCTCTCGTTATTTCAATCATTTGCTTATTGGGTTCTAGAGTCTGTTTGTTTTTTCTTTCGCTTGACCAAAAGAGACTTAAGAAGGCTGTGAGTTGTGGCTCTTCTTATGAATTTTATGTGCTTAGTTTACTGGCTGTATTAGCATCACATCTGGGAGGCAGAAACACATGAAAATAAGATTCAGAGCTCTAAGGACATTACTGATGATGCAAGCTGATACAGAGTGGAAAGTCAACTGAACCCAGCATCATCAAAGCAGCACTTGCTCTTTGGTCATTTAGGTACTGAATCAAGAAAACATTGGGGCCTCATTTTCTTTTTCTTTACAAGTTTTACTAAAAAGTTATATGAACAAATATTGACAAATATTGAAAATATAGATTGATTTTCAAAGTTTGACAGGAAAATACAGAACCTTTTTCTGGCTAAAAGCAAACTAAGTGACTCAGTTTGAAAATGGCCGGAAGAGAGACTGCTGTCTTTATCTCCTTTTCCTTCTTCCTCTTCTCCCTCTCTTTTTCTTTTTCCTCCATTCACTTTTGTCTTTGGCATCTTTCAATCTTTTGTGTTAAAAGAAACTATTTAACTGAATGAGGTGAACTACGTTTCATTTGGATAATTTGGCGTTTTGTATTTTTGATTTTATTTTCTCCATGAAAACTTTAAAATGATTTTAGCCTGCAAATAAAGATTACATTGTCCCATTTTCTTGACATATAGTGAAGGTCAACAAAATAAGTGTATCTGTTAAGTTTTCAGTGGCTTTCAATATAGTTTGATTGCAATGATAAACAGAGGTGCTAAAAACTATAGTTAACATAGTGGCTCCTATAATTCAGTTTTATTTTTATGAGAAATAAAAAGCAAATAGAACAGCAGATCTTTGTGTGCACACAGTAGAGTAAGAACACATTTACAAATTTTTTCAAAGTATAAATACAGAAAACACTTGTGAAATTTAATTACATTATAATTTCCAAAATTATGCTATTCCTCCAACTATGGTGATTATGTTGTGGGAAACTGATAATGGCTACCAAATTTTCTTGTTTAATAAAACCAGAATAATGTTAATAATGACTTTTTAAATCATTAATTGCATCCATAATTCAAAATAATAATCTTTGTATCAAATAACAACTAAAAAGCCTAGTCTAAGCATATATTTTATGAGACAGAAGAGATCAGATTTTTCTATTCTCTATGCCTTTTCTTCATATCTTATTTTGCTGATAGTGAAAAAGAAACAGGGTGGGGGGCTAAAATTGAAAAAATCTGATTTTTGGAAAGCCATATTTTGCAAATCAAATTAATTAACATAGGTGATTTCAGATTATATCAGAATTGCCATAGCTCCCAATAAGTTACTTTTTAAACTAGAAAAAAGCCACTCATTGTATGAAATAATAGTAATAAGCTTAGGTATTTTAGATCTTTTTGAACTTGCTCTCCCCTTTTTCATATGAGAATTGTACACAAAAGAGGAAGAAAAAAGTAACATGACAAGATTACCAGTCCTATACTTTGTCCATGTGCTAATATTTGCTGATGAATTCAAAGAAAAGGTAGATTTGACTGTTAACTTGAAACTCTTATTGAAACCAAGCCAGAAACAAAAACCGAGTTATGACGTCTGTATTATTTTCATCAATATCTATGTAAATCAATTAAGTACTTTAGTCCTTAGACCATTTATAATGTAGTAGTCTGTATTATTTATCTTTATTTTGTTGCTATAATAAATACTTCTCATCATATTGAGATATTGAAAATAATAAATCTTAAGTGGTGCTTATAAGCTGTATATGGCTGAAGTAAAGACAAGCAAATCTCAGCAGCAGAAAATACCTTTTGGGAAGGGGATAGGATTTAGAGGTACACAAAATATGGTGTGTTTTTCATTTTTTTTCTCTTCTTATATCTTCTTGCTTCAATGTAGTTGTATGTTTATTTTTTGTGATTTTATTAAAAAAACAGCCAGTGTGGTTTCTATTTTCCAATTTAATTGCTCCTATAGGCTTTGCTGCAGAAAAATAATATTAAAAAGCAAAACTTCAGGCTTGTTCTAATTTCTTTTTATTCTCCCTCTGTGTCAATCCAAGTCACAGCCCAGAAAATAGTACAAAGTGATTTCTTTTTTTTCTGAAACTCATTATAGTACGTTCACAAAATGGGATATTTAATGTTCCATTGTTATTTCCACAATATAATTTGTTAATCAAAGATTATATTGGTTATATTTTGCAATAGAGTCTTTAATTGTTTTGCTTGCAAAACTCCCATTTAGATTATTCATTTGAAAATGATCATCATGACTAAGAATAAAGTACTTCTAGGCTACTTGCAGATGTGTTCAGCATGTTTGACTGTTTGTATCTGTAAGTTTTTGTAACTCTCTACACTTCTTTAAAATCACCTCCTTGGTATAAGAAAAAAAAATATGTCAGAAAACTAACCTGCTGTTCAGGTGCCGCTCTTTAATCAACAGCAATAGTCCGGTAAAAACCTTACTTAGTTTATATAAAAATAGTAATATTTTTGTCTTTGTAAGCATGTGTAATTTGTGTAACAAAAAACACAATTTAGCCAATCATGCAATTAACCTTGTATAGAGATCTCTGTGCTGTGGATGCAAAGGCAAAGATTCTGCCCTCAAGGAGCTCACAGTCTAACAGAGGTCTCAAAAATACATATAACTGGCTGGGCGCAGTGGCTCACGCCTGTAATCCCAGCACTTTGGGCGGTCAAGGTGGGCAGATCACGAGGTCAGGAGATGGAGACCATCCTGGCCAACATGGTGAAACCCCGTCTCTACTAAAAATAAAAAAATTAGCCAGGTGTGGTGACAATTGCCTGTAGTCCCAGCTACTTGGGAGGCTGAGGCAGGAGAATTGCTTGAACCTGGAAGGTGGAGGTTGCAGAGAGCTGAGATGGCGCCATTGCACTCCAGCCTGGTGACAGAGCGAGACTCTGTCTCAAAATAAATAAATATATAAACAGAAATACACATAACCAATTGCAAAACAACTAAATAAATTGTATTAATGACAGGAAACTGAGCAGTTCTAGAGTGATTGTGCTTCTTGTTTGGGTGTCAAAGTGTCAGAGAAAATTGCATATTGTAACGTTTCAGTATTCATATGAAGAGATTCAAGTTGTTTACCCAAAAGGCATGTAGAAAGACACGACCAGTCACAAAATGCAGAGAATACATGGATTTACTGTTAATCTCCTGACTCTTAAACTTGCATGTCTCTCACTTGCATGGACTCCTTCCAAGGCTCTATAGCTATTTGCATTTCTAATTTTGTATTTTTTAAAAGTACCCCCTTCCAAATTGTACAAGCTTCCTTTTCCTCAAAAGTCAGATTCTCCCTTAGGACATGCATGGTGTGGAAGAGAGAAAAGGCATGTTCACACAACCACAGTAGCCTCTTTTGGCTCTGCCTTGGGGCAGCAGTAGAAGATAAAGCTGAATTCTGACATCTCCAACTGAATTTTAGCAAACAGGGATCACATTCTTCATTGTCTCCAAAGCAAATGTTGAAATTGATTTCTTCAATTTTTGTTGTTCAGTGTGGTCTGCTGAGGAGGCAGCACGGCAGGGTTCCTAAAGCTAAGAGAAATAATTTCAGGCCATTTCAAATTCTTTTTTTTTTTCTTTTTTTATTTTTTTGGTAAGAAAGCAACTGAATATGAAATTCTACAGTAAGACATTATTTTTATTTTATCATCTCACCAACATCACTCATTAATTAATTCATTCTTCTAATACTTATTGAATGCTTCTTATATCTTAACTCTCCTTATTTTCCTATTGTGCCTAGAGCATTTCAGGCTTGTCTGTGTTATTGATGTTTATCAGCATTTGCAGAAGATGTAGGTTAGGAAAAAAACATATTTAATTATTAAGAGAAAGCATGCCCTGCTTGATTTTGCTTCTTTTTCTTAAATGACAAGATTTTATTCTCCCCACACTCTATTTATCCTCTCAACCAAGTCCTATGATTACTTTAAGACTGAACTCAAATGACATCCTTAATGAAAGTTCTTTAACTTTATCCCAAGAGGATCCTTATTCCATGTTTTAATTCTTTTAGCTCTTTAGTTATTAAGTGTTTGAGACCCTTGTCTATGTGTCTAGGGATAATTGTCCAGCTATTTTATATGTGCATATTTTGTCTTCTGTCCCTTTAAAAGGTGGAACCACTGTCTATCTTTACCTTTCTTGTCTGGCACAGTGCCTAAAGTCTTTTAAATGATAATTATAAGGAGTGAAAGGATTTACCTCTTAAACAGAATAAAATCTAGGACTATAGAAGGTTCAGGATCACCAAGTGTGAAAACTTCAGGTAATATTTTATTTTTTCCTAAACAAGAATATCAGAGGATGGGGCACAGTTGAACAAATGGACCAGTTAAGTGTCATGAAAGAGCTGTGGGAATTTAAATCGGATGTTATGAAAATAACTGAATTTCTTGTGCCTCAATTTTGCTATCTTTATTATAGTCTCTATCACAAGGCTATTAGCTTCAAGAATCTTACTGGAAAATCCTAACAATGTTTAGTTTTTAAGTTGAATTTTTAGGACTGCCTCGCTACTGTGATTTTTTTAAACTTTCTTGTCTACCTCCTTTATTCTACCCTAAATCACCAAATAAACAGGTTATCCCACAGTCCACTGACCTATTATTCCCCCTCTAAGAAAGTGAAATTGTCCAGGAGTCCAGTAAAGTATATTTCTGAATTACTTATAGAAACAGTTTCCTCTCAACCGTGATGGGCAAGATGCTCACATTTTAAAATGAATTTTCTTTGCTCCTATGTGTTTTGGATTGAGGAGGCATTAGTAAATCCTTGTCTTTCAGTGTCCTTATCCTCATGACAATGCTAGAGCTTTCTAGTCCTTATTTTGGAAAGAAAAACTATTTTTAATGCCAAAACAATAGAAAATTTGTCTTTAAATTATTCAGGGTAAAATCCAGAGAAAGAGTTGTCCATTTATAAGAAATCAGAAGAAATAGTGCTTATCAAACTATATTTCATTCATAAACTATTTAAAGAATCTAATTTTTGTTTACAATAAAGGCCAAGTTTCACTGACAATTCCTTCAGCTTTTGCTTTCTCAGCCTCTGAGTGTGCTTTTCACTGAGAATGTGCTCACAGAAAACAGGACAGAGAGAGAGAGTGTGATTTTAAAAGATGAGTACTTACAGGTAGCTTGGATGTGAGAAGATAGGGTACTTATGAAGGAAAAATTGGTAATCTGATAATCTGTTAATGTACTGCTTCGATGCAACTCACAATCCCATTATATTCTATTATATTCTACCAGGTATGAATCCATCACACACAGTCTTACCCCAGTCTCAAGGTTGGATGTAGGACAACTGCTTTGAACTGATGTCACACAGGAGATCAGCTATTTCTCACTGTGGTTCCCCATGGGCACCTTGCAGGGAGCTTGTTTATTACTCCACTGTGGGGCAGAGTGGCTTATCATTACAAAATCAGCCTAAAATAGTGCCCAGATTCTGCTTTATGTCATCCAATGCTAGAAATTTCCACACTTCCAGGTGGGATATCTGAAGAATAGAATCAATATCTAGATACAGGAATAGACATTAAAATGGATTTTGGCTTAGATCATAACATAATGAGGTAACTTTCTTTCCAAGGTTTGCAATTGAATGCAGTTATTATGAGTACGGTGAGAAGAAGGAAAAAAAAATGTGTCTGGGCTTTTATGTCAGTTTTGTTCTTGAAAAATTGAAAATACCGATTTACCATTTTCTTCCTTTTTTTTTTTGGTAAAAGAAAAAAGGCCTTTGTAGTTGAAGTACTGGTGACCTTTCGCAGGAATTATGCAGGCAGCCATGGAGGGCTGTTCTAATGGTGATGCTGTGGTACAATCAGTTTTACTGAAGAAGAGCCCTCTGGGCTGCAGGGTAACTAGCTTAATAGCTTTTCAAGAGGACAAATCTGATACGAGACTTTAAAATGCACTTTAGGTATTTAGTATTAAATGGGCAGATAGGGGGAACTCCAGAGGATGCACAGAGGTGGATGAAGACACATGGCAAATACAAGCTGCTGCAACCTGCTGCCCTCTCACCTGCACAGAGACTGCCCTGCTTTCCAGCCAGTTTGGGTCTATGACAACAGGCAATTTTTTTCTCAATGCTTCTAAGTCCAGGGCACTCTGTGTAAAGCTAGTTGCTTTAGAAATACATCTGCTTTCTCTTTGGTTTACTTTTTTAAAAAATTGTTCTCACCCTTTTTGCGCTTCCCTTGGTTAAAATATCCTTGAACATCACCAGTAGAATATCAAGGGATGACTCTACCTAGAGCTTAGAGAGTTTGTTCAGCCATTATCTCCATTGAAAGGAGTCATGAATTAATGCTCTGAATGGAGCCTGTTGAAATGCAGTTGTTAACTGTGACTCTGGTATAAAATAATATTTAACGATATCTCCAAACTTGGTGTAAATGTTGATTTGTGTACGTGAATTTGGGAGGACATAATAACATTGCGCTCAAGGGCCCTGATCCTAGAGTCAAAATCACCTGGGTTCCGATGCCAGCTGTACTTTTCCATTTTAGGTCCATTTAACTTCTTCAAGCCTTAGTGCCCTCACGTGGAACTTGGGAATCAAAATTACATCTACCTCATAGTGTTGCGATGTTGAAATGAAATATTTTAAGTGGCCAGCACAGAGCCTGACACACAGTAAGTTCTAAGTTCTCAATAGATGATTTTTGAATTGAATAAACCAAAAATGTTTTCTGTTTCTTTTTTTTTCTTTTTTTTAAGATGGAGTTTTGCTCTTCTTGCCCAGGCTGGAGTGTAGTGGCGGGATCTTGGCTCACTGCAACCTCCGCCCCCCCGGGTTCAAATGATTCTCCTGTCTCAGCCTCCCGAGAAGCTGGGATTACAGGTGCCCGCCAACATGCCTGGCCAATTTGTGTTTCTAGTAGAGATAGGAATTCACCATGTTGGTCAGGCTGGTCTCGAACTCCAGACCTCAGGTGATCCACCCACCTCGGCCTCCCAAAGTGCTGGGATTACAGATGTGAGCCACTGCGCCCAGTGGAAAATGTTTTCTATTTCTTATTTTACTGGGCAACTGCAATATCATTGTTTGGAACTTAATTTTTTTTATTATTTTCTTTTATTATGAGAGAAGCATGCTTCATCATTTGGTATGAAATGATATTAATTAAAAGAAAAAATAAAAATGTTTGACTAATTTCTGGTACAGTGGAGGTGAAGTAGATGAAGTTGCATGAGCCAGAAAAGCATTCTAGAATCAATTCAGAAGCCACCTGCTCTTGGACTGGAACATTCTAGAAGAAAGAGGACAGCTCAAAAGCCGTAAGCCGAGTTTAACATCGGAGGACAAAGTTTCGGGGAAGATGTGAAAGGCAGTCAGAGAAACAGAAACAGAGGTACAGAAAATTTTCATACATCAAGAGAGACATAAGGTCCAGTGTCGGAAGTACTATTTTTCCTTCTGAAGCTGTGGGGAAGTATGATGAGAATTATTTATTCATTCAGTAAACATGTAGCAAGTGTTACTGTTGACTGTGTTTTCCACTCTGTGCTAAATCTGAGATACAATGGCCAGTTATGGTCCCTGCCCATCAGGAAGGCAGAGTGTATAACTGTATTAATTATAGATTAATATATTTCTAAGTAAATTTATGATTTTGTTGGAAGGAGTGAAGGAGGTATTGAGAGAATGATTCTATCACATCAGTAAGAATAACCAGAGCATTGTCAAAACTATTTTTAAAAAGTAAATAATGATTTTTGATAACTGCAAATACATTGCAGTATTACAATGATTTAAACAGTTTGGAAAGGTTGTGAAAATAAGGATCAATATAAAAGAAGAGATAGGAGGCAGGATTGTCAGAAAGTCATGGCTTTGATGTCTAAAGACACCAGTACTGTGATATAGTGTCAGTGAACAAGAGGTTCTATAGCATCTGGGTGAAATTAGAAAAAAAAAATAGGCCTCTGTATTAAGAAATCTCACTCACTGTGATGTCAATCAGTGAGCATTTTTTAGAACTTAAGAGAAAGCTTTTGAATACATAGAGGTGGGTGCAATTTTTTTCTTGAAATGTACCTATTCTAGCAAAAAACTTGTGGAACATCTTATCCTAAATTATCACTCAAGTTAAATAAGTGCCTCATAAACTTAATCAGGAAATTGGTTTTGCTCTTGACAAAATAAATTATTGTGTCCTTTTAAAATTAAATATGATAAGTAATTTTTTAAAATTTTTTTATTTCCATAGGTTTTTGGGGAACAGGTGTTACATGAATAAGTACTTTAGTGGTGATTCATGAGATTATGGTGTACTGATCAGCCAAGCAGTATACACTGAACCCCATTTGTAGCCTTTTATTCCTCAACAGCTTCTCACCCTTTCCCCTGGAGTCCCCAAAGTTCACTGTATCATTCTTATAGCTTTGCATCCTCATAGCTTAGCTCCCACTTATGCGTGAGAACACACAATGTTTGGTTTCCATTCCTGAGTTACTTCACTTAGAATAATAGTCTCCAATCACATCCAGGTTGCTGTGAATGCCGTTAATTCATTCCTTTTTGTGGCTGAGTAGTATTCCAATGTTTCTTTATCCACTTGTTGATTGATAGGCATAAATATGATAAATAATATTTTATGACAAAAACACTGACACATTATAGAATATACACTATATAAAGGACATGCTTGTGGGTAACTGCAGAGTCCAAAAGCATCATATGTGGTCCTATAGTCACACTCTGAGGAACGGAGACAAGGAAAGGCACTTACAAGACTTAGGATACGAGTACATCCGCTTCAGGATACAGGTAGCCTCTCCATTCAGAACAGTGCAGTCATTAACTTAACTCCCACCTGGGTCTCTGACAGCTTTAAAATTATTCATCTCTTTTTTTCCTGTTTGACCTCATAAACTCTCATGCAGAAATTATGATGGGCAATTTCTAAGTGATCTACCAGTTGGCCAATATTTCACCTTTGCTGGAGGAACTTAAAAACTCTTTAAATCTTTTTAACCCTTTACAATTCGACATGCTAAAATGCAAGACGTGAAAAATATTAGGAGCTCATTTATGCATTCAGCACCAATTCTTTGGAAAAAATTTAGTCCAAAACCCTCTTGCATTTCCAAATAGAGAGCTATTCTCCTCTACTCTCATTAAACTCCCAAACAGCTGCTAAAACCTAAAGACAGCTGCTGAGAATTAACAAGATAAGTCTCCCCTCCAAGTTTTATGCTGGTCTCTGTGGAACGAGCCATGGCCATTTATTCTGGATAATCATGCCTTTTTATCCTGACTCCACACCTGATCTGAAGACTGAGCTACAGGGACTAGAGAGCTCTATAGGGATTTCTAGTCTAATCTGATGTATAGTTCGGATTTATGCCTGCCCTTTTTGAGAGTATTCAGAAAAGTGGGACTTTAAGTTGAGAAGAAAGAGGAGATAAAGTGGATGGCATAAAAGCTGCAGGATTTATTCAGTGTAGAATCATATATGGAAAGGCAAGGCAAATGTACCCAAAGTTTCAATTATTGCCATGTGAGTGTGGGAGAGAGGCTGAACTCTGAAAGAGAGGATGGATTTAGCCTTCTGATAGCACTGTGGCTGCCACAGAGGGAGTTAGAGCTTGATACTTTGGCCAGGATTACTATTTAGGACCTCTCAGTAACAGAGACCCTGATTTGCAGGGCTTTTCTATTTCTGATGCCTTGATTACTCTGGAGTCATCACCGCAGAATTTAGGAGCCAGAAGCCCCACATTTTCAAATTTCGCCTATTAGCTCTAGCATGGTGGACTCCAAAATGTCCTGTCCCAAAGACTGGTAATGGCCCAGACCCTGCTTCCTTATTTTCTTTAAAAGAGGGTTTGGCAATATCCTGAGGGTAGACTATGAGATAAAATGTACATTATATCAGAAACTTATTTTTAAAGACCAAGGAGACTTGATTAATGGTGAGAAATTTTTCAAGCCTTTCTCCCACCAATCTCTCCACAGCATAGGTAATTATTACTAATTTGAAAATGTCAACAAACAATTTGCAGCAAAAAAAGTAAGAGAAACAGGTAAAACTAGGAACAGATGGATTATTACATCACAATTTGAGTGCTTAACAAGCTAATTTTAATTTAAAACTTTTAAAAGTTAATATGCATTAAAATTAACTTTTTGGTATATAGTTTATTAATTTCAACACATACATTTAAATAACCACTCCCACAATCAGAATATGGAATTAGAATCACCAACCTGATTCCTCCTATCCCCACCCTGGTAATTACTGATCTGTTCCCATTGCTGTGGTTTTTCCTATTTCCAGAATGTCACGTAAATTAATTCATTTATTAAAGACTTTTGAAAACTGGATTTTAAACTTAACATAAAGCTTTCAAAATTCGTCCATGTTGTTGTGTATATCAATTCCCCATTCCTTTATATTGCTGAATATATTCCATTTTATTTTTGAACTATAGTTTTCTTACCCATTGAAAAACATACAGTTATTTTCATGTTTGAGTGATTATAAACAGAGCTTCTATAAAACAAAATCCACATACAGGCTTTTGCACAAACAGAAATTTCTATTTTGCTAGGTAAATAGCTAGGAATGGAATTGCTGGGTCATATGGCTAAGCATTCACTTAAATATAAAATATTGCCTGTTTTCCAGAGTAGCTGTACCTTTTTGCATGCTCACTCGCAATGTATGAGATTTATAGTAGTTTTACATTCTTGCCATCGCTTGGTATTGTAAGATTTAACTTTTAACCATTCTCATAAGTACATAGTGGTATCTTGTGGTTTTAATTTGTATTTCCCTAATGGTGAATAATATTGAGCATATTTTCATGTTCTTATTGCCACTTGTACATCTTTGGTGAAGCTGTTCAAATCTTTGGCCCATTTTTTTATTGAGTAATTTTTTTTTCTTATTTTGTTGAATTTTGAGGGCTTTTTAAAATCTTCTGGATACAAGTTATCAGACTGGTGACTTGCAAATTTTCTCCCAGTCTACAGATTATGTTTTCATTCTCTTAACAGTAACTTTGATAGAGCAAAAGTTTGGGTATGTTTTAAATTCCTTATCTTTATTGCCTTTATTCTCTATCCTACACCTGAATATATATCTTAAAGAAGCATCCCAGAGACTTAGTGTGAGTCACTAGCTCAGTGAATTGCACAATAGAAATACCTCTAGGAACAGGCACTCTTCATTCCTAGCTGCTAGAGAACTCATAGTCTTCAGAAGTCTGTTTGATTGGAAAATACCATTGCAAGACAGTGACCAATACTATGTAAGACTTGAATACAAAGTTTAAGAGAACCTTTTTTCCTTACTGAAATCTCAGGAGGCCAACACATTAATCTTGAAATTGCTGTCACTTGCTGAGACTATTTTATAATGCAAAATTAATGTTTGTCAGCATCCTTTTAGGTTGCTCTGGAGATTAAATGTAGGAGAAAAGACCATTTTCTCAGGTCTGCACAGCCAAGGCCAAGTGGGAAAATTGAAGCAATTTTCTGAATAATTTAATAAACCCCCGTCTTTTATTTAATTATTCAAATAAATCTTTATTTTTCCTTCTTTTCTCTGGCCGTAGAGACTTCTTTGTCATCTAACTTACTTTTGAAAAGTGACAGACCTTTATATATCTAGTAAAGGCTTAAAGCTTTTTAATATTTAAGGTTATCTGACCGTTAAAATAATTAGTAGAGATTCTAAAACTCCGATCTTCCTAGCTGTGTTGAAGATAACTGAAAAAGCATAATCTCATGTTTTCACACATTTAATTCGTCTCTAAAGAAACTACTACTTGCTTCTAATTTCCAGCTGCCAACATCTGCAATTAGAAACTAGCAAAACAACTACCCTAACAGCTGCTAGAAACATAGTTTACAACAAAATGTCAAATGTGTTTTTGAATGTTGAATTAAAAAACACTAATTTTTATTTCAGCTATCACCTAACCTTTCTCTCAGTTAATTAATCATTCTGTTGAATATTTTCCCAAAGAGATCACATTCCATTAGCATTCGCCACATTTATTTTTAGTAAAGAGATAATGGAACAACAAGAAACATTCACCTGTAAAAACAAGCATGAGTTACAAAACCTGACATCTAGATGACCTCTGTAGTCCCCTCTATCTCTCAGACCCTAGGATGATAATAAGGAGAAAGGCTTTCCCAGGTCTATACAAAACAACGACAGCAAAAACACATTCCTACCCTTTGTGGCCTTCCATGTTATTTAGCAAAGTTACAAATGCTCTGTATTCTCAACTGCAAGTATTGTTCAAAATGCATTATTTAAATTCAGTTGAGAATCATATTTGTCAAGGCAACAGGCTTTCCTAAAATGTGTCATTTGATCATAGAGGTTAAAGTAGGTGTACCAGTTTGCCCACCAAATTGCAGGTGAGGCACAATCACAATACTTTTCTGTTAGTTGTTGTGAAGAATGCAAATTAATGAAAAAAAAAATCTATGAGTTTCTTATGGTAAGTGATTTGCTATTACAGAAATTCTCTGTCTTAAAAAATGGTATCACGAAATGGGTATACACATTATATAACGTAATTCATTCATTTTCTAAATTCATCCAACTGCTATTTTCCACAAGAGATAATTATTATCATGGAAAAAATAATCTAATTCTGTTTGTCTATTTTAAAGATAATTAGACTTTATTTCAAAATTCTCTGAACATATTTTCTTCAATATTGTTTGGTACTTAAGCAGGCTGAGTTCTATGGAGTCAGAGAAGATAAGATTATAAACTTATTCAAAGATGAATCTCAGCTCCTTCCCCCAATAACCACACACATACCCATGCACACTTGGCCTGAGATATCAGTTTATCAGAAAACAAAGTGGCCTCCAGAGATTTCTCTGGTACAGGAGAAGTAAAACTTAATAATCTACTGGTTTAATATTTGTAGATTCCAAAATAAATATGACAATGAAATTGATGTATATTCTAAAGGTACAGAGTTGACTTTTTTTTTCTTTGAGAGTCACTCTGTCACCCAGGCTATAGTACAGTGGCACAATGATAGCTCACTGCAGTTTTAAATTTCTGGGATCAAGCGATCCTCCCATCTTAGCCTCCGAGGTTGTTAGGACTGCAAACATGTGCCACCACATCCAGCTAATTTTTCATTTCTTTCTTTCTTTCTTTCTTTCTTTTTTTTTTAGAGATAGGCTCTCATTATGTTGCCCAGCCTGGTCTCCAATTCCTGGCCTCAAGGGGTTCCCCTGCCTTGGCCTCCCAAAGTGCTAGGATTACAGGCATGAAACACTGAACCTCAGGGTTGATCTGTTTTAAGTTGCTACATTTAGTATACAATTATTTTAAAACACAGAATTAGATATAAAATTACTATAACTAACAGAAAGTATAATTCACACATGTCATTGTACTTTCTTCCTTAATATACTGTCATTAGTATGACATAAAATATTTTTTGTGATTTTAATTGGTTTTTAAAACTAAAGCTTCTGTTGATTTTTAACTATATCTTAAGTATAAACTATAAAGAAATAAAATAATTGAAATTTCAAATATGCTACTATAGTGAACATGACCTTTAATAAAAAGTATCCTTCTGTATATATTCTCTACCCATCCAAATGCATGGCAATATGAAGAGCCTGGAAAACAGTTGTTCAAAACAGAATGAAGAGCTTGGAAAACAGTTGTTCAAAACAGAATGAACAGAAAGATGCTATATGGTTAGCCTACTTTGGTTGAGCTTCCTCTATAATTATTCAATAAAACATATAAAGAAAAAGACTGAAAAACAAAACTACTATTAAAAATCTAGGAAAATTTAAGGAAGGGGCAGTGGTTGTCTGCAAAGAGGTTGCACAGAGGAAATTTTAGGATGAAGGAAACATTCTCTGTGGTCCTGGGGGGATGATACACCACTATACATATCAAAATTCCTAGAATTATACATAGAAAGTAAAGTTTAATGTATGCAACCTAAAAAAAAAATCCTAACAAGTAACTTTGGCAAATGAATTTTTTACTAGAAATTGTAAGACTACAGAAAAAGAACTAGACGTAAACACTGTACTCTAGTTGTTTTTTTTTTGTTTTTTTTTTTTTGCACAGGCATATGGGTTAACAATTCTAAAAGTGCTTTACGTGGATACTGATGTTAAACAAATATGTAAATGGATTTTGGGTGTGGGGGCCAGGTTTGTCACTGTTAGAGAAGGAAGTCACTGATAAATAAGAAAGAAAGTCTATAATGAGCCCTGCACTGCTGGAGTAGAATTGGACACATTGGTATAAACTAATGTTTAGCTTACTAAAGATACAGTTGGATAAATATAGAAACAATTATAGATATACAGGTTAGTATAAGTATATTTTACCTAGTGCTATCTTCTGAGAGGGTCTAGAAACCATGACACCCACTGTCAATGAGCACACTGCACATTCAGATCTTTCTTGGTTTCTAAATATTATTTTCTAATAAAAGCAACAGGTTTCTTGGAGAAATGGCTGATTCCAGGACCAGGACAGGGGAAATACAAGATGAGCCTGGAATATGTTTTAGCACCAGAAAGTAAAAAAAGTGATTAAAAAGCAAAAGGATGGGGGCGTGTCAAAGAGACATAGGAACCAACCTGATAGAGCTCTCAGTGGCCAGCAATGGAACAATGTGAACAACAAAGGGATACAGTACTAGATTGTAATCCAAAGTATATACATGAATCTATCCTGATATGGATAAATGACAGAATAAAGAAATAAATGAGGAAAAGAAACAACTGATTCTTGCAGAAAAATTTCAAATAACATATGTAGATACCCTCCAATATAAGAAGTGAAGATTAATTCCTTCTACCCGCAAGGGCATTCTAGGCTTTGTAGCTTATTTCCAAAGAATAGAGAAGAAAGAGGGAAAAGTGATGGGTTTACTGTGAAGAATCCTGGCAAATGCGCCCTTACCAAAGTGATAAAGGTTAATATCACTGTAATGTCATCTAGATGTCACATACACCCTGATATAATGAGATGCACCTCTGTTGCATGATTTCAAAAATCCCATAACCTTGGTGTGATAGTCAGGCTCATGTGTCAACTTAGGCTCAGCTACAATACTCAGTTAATAAAACATTAATTTAGGTGTTGCTGTGGAGGAATTTTGCAGATGTGTTTAGCCTGTATAATCAATTTAAGCAAAAGAGATTATCCTAAAAAATCTGAACGAAAAGAAGTGAGGTTTTCCTGAGGAAGCAGAAATTCTGGACTACAGATTTAACTCCTGCCTGAAAGTTTCCAGCCTATGTTTTCTGATGGCCTGTCCAGCAGATTTTGGTCTTACTGAGCAAGTCCCATAAGCCAAGTTCTTGCTGTCTACGCATCAGTATATCAATCTATCTGTCTATCCACTCTAGCTCTTTTTCTCTGGTGAATACGAACCCAGATTGGAAAACATTCTGCAGACTACTGGCCAGTCCCCATCAAGACTTTCAAAGACATAAAAAGCAAGGGAAGACAGAAAGGGTAGAAGTCCAGGAGACTTAGGAGGTGTGACTTTCAAACATATTGTGGTACCCTGGATAGAATTCTGGAACAGAAACAGAGCATTAATGGGAAAAAAAATGGTGGAACATGAACTAAGTTTAGGGTTTAGTAATGTACTGTTTACTTCATATACCATGATAAAATAAGATGATAAAAATGGATAAAGCTGAGTGAGTGATATATGATAACTCTTTGTACTGTGTTTGAAACATTTTAGCAAATATAAAATTTTTCCAGAGGGAAAAGATTTTGTTTGTTTTTTTTTGTGATTTTTTTTTTTTTAAGAGAGGGTCTCACTCTGTTGCCCAGGCTGGAATGACTCAATGAAGCCTCAGCCTCCTGGGCTCAAGTGATCCTCTTGCCTAAGCCTCCTGAGTTGGTGGAACCACAGGTGTGTACCATTGTGCTCAGCTAATTAAAAAAACAGTTGTAGAGATGGGGTCTCACCATGTTGCCCAGGCTGGTATCAAACTCCTGGGCTCAAGTAGTCCTTCTGCCTCAGCCTCCCAAAGTGCTGGGATTACAGACATGAGCCACTGGGCCTAGCCAAAAAAGTTTTTCATGTATATGAAAAATTATATCTATCTCTCTTTCTCTATGTCTCTCTGTATTTCTATGTATCTGTCTGTCTGTCTATAAGCAGGCATAAAGACAAATGCCAATCATTTGGAAAAGACTGTCAATAATTATTAGGCAAATAGAAATGGCTTGATATAAAATCTTCAGGCTTCAGCTCATTTCAAGCCTTGGTTCCATATCACAAACCATATTATCTGACAGAAATGAATTATACTTTATATCTCTCTTCTCCCATACCCATTTGGTGACTTTAGACCCAAGGTATGAACAAAATATATATCTGGGCACCCTCCCTCTCTACAACTCGGGTGACACTTGGTGAGTCAGCTTCTGCAACCCAGGACGATAATGAAAAGCTCAGAAAACAAGTGGCCATGTTTTGCATCACCAGTTCTGAAGAAGAGCTCAGAACAACAACAACTAAACATTCAAATCCGTGATGTTCTCCTGAGCTGAAGAAAGAC
>NW_012110474.1:457467-472144 GCF_000951045.1 Mandrillus leucophaeus | reverse complement strand
TAATAATGTAACAATAATAATTTATATCAAATATATCAAATGAACAAAGGCTGAAAAATGGAGTTGGAAACTGTATAGTAAAGGAATCAAAATATGAAAAACTAAGTAACTTATATAGATGAGACCTAAAATAAAATTTTTCAGTTGGAACTGGCATTTAAATAAATATGTCTTTAAAAGCTTTTGTAAAAAGAAATACCATTAGAATAAAAGGTAAGAAAAATACTTTCCAAAATTTGTGTAGGGCATAAAGTGGGGTGAACAGAGGTAAGCAAGTTGAAAATGAATATGGTAGAGGTGAGCAGAGGCCATCTCATAAAGGACAATGCAAGCCATATCACTGTGTTTGAACTCTAATGATGAAAGTTCTGTTTAAGAAAACTTGGATTAAGAATAGATACAGTGTGATTAGTTAAAAGAGCATCGAAGTAATCCAGTTGAAAAATGATGGTGGCCTGGACTAGGACATTGGCAATGGTGATGGAAAGAAGTGGAAGGCTTGGCAAGATATAAGAAGATTAAAGTAGATGTGCTTGTCAATTGATTTGGTTGGCAGGGTGGAAGTGGATAGAAGAATCGGGGTTTCTGATTTGATATCAGTGGATTATAGGGCTGTTCACTGAGATTGGTGGTTGATGGGGAATGCAAACTGAATTCTGGGCTGGAGATCATGTATCAATTACATATACATTCAATTGTTTTACAAGTAGCAAATGAACACTTGTGTTAATTAGATACCCTGCTAAACTCTGGGAAGACCATGATAAGCAAGAAAGGCAGAATTCATGTTATTGCAGAATTTATGGTTTATCTCAGAGCTTAAGAGAAATTTGAATGTGATGACTACTTTTCTCAGAATTATCAGGAGTGCTTGTTAAAATACTAAATTTGGCCCCGCCTTTGTCTACTAGATTGAATTTTCCAGTTGATTCTTACAGTAAGATTTGAAGTCCACTAATTTATGTGACTGAAAATGTTCACTCGTGACATCACCCAAGGGAGGTGAAGAGAAGGAACACACCATCAGTGTTTATCAGAAGCCCAGAGGAAGAGCAGTTTATAAAAGACAGTGAGAATTGATAGACAGACATTGAAGAAGAAAACCAGAGTTTGTATTGTGTTGGAAGACTAGAGAAAGGAACTGTTAATGTAGGAAAGTTTGCCTAACATTAAAACTGCTACCTAAGAGTCAGTAACATGAGATCTAAAATATGCTCATTGAATTTTGTGACTCTAGTGAGAGCAGGGTGAGCAATTTTGAAGTCGTAGGCGAGGAAGCAAATAGCAATGCATCCATGAAACCTGTGAGAAAGAGGGTCAAGAAAGAGTAGTAACCAGAATCTCAAGGGAGTTTGATGGAGAATTTTTTTTTTTAAAGAGAACTGAATATGATATTCTGATAGGAAAAAGAAACTGAAGAAAAAAGAGTGAGAGGAGAGTCTTACTTTTATGTGAATTGCAGAGAAAGTCTTGTGGGATAAGATAAAGAACACAGGATCTAATATAGATCTAATAAGATCTCATAAAACAAGCAGTGAGAAAGGAAGAAAGGATGTGGTTCTATTTAGAAGAGTAATCTTGAAGAGTGCAGGCACCTGTCTCTGTTCATCTCTTTATAAACAGCACCTGTTATTGTGCCTGGCAGACAGCATACCCTTAATCAATACTTATTAAATGAATGAATGATTAGGGAAGCGGTCAGTAGTTCATCTTCAATTTCTCTGTAAAATATTAGTTAAAAATCTACGATGAGTAAAGGAGGGCGTGGTAGGGCCAGAGACTGATCAGAGTGAAGACGCATTGAAACAGTTTCTGTAGGCAAAAAATGAGATGAAAAGGTTGCAGGAGACCATGGAATCTCAGTAGCATCTGTTACACAGAGGTTGATTTTCTCCATCAGCATCCACAGGAGATGAAGACAGCAATTAGGTTTGTCCATTTTTTCCGAGGACCTACTTTACAGTTAGGATAGGTCTTTGTTATCTTCTGCTGCCTCGGAGATTTCTCCATTAAACTCAAGATGCACCCCCTCCGGCATACTGTCTTGAGCTTGTAATGAACAGTCCACCTAGAGACGCACCTCACCAAGGTGTGTTCTACTTCATGATAATCACGGGCTTATTCCATTCCACCTGTCCTCTTGGTAATGACACTGTTCTGGGTGACATAAACCTAGTTCTGGTGTCCCTGAGGGCCCATTTACTCTGTAACAGCTTCCCCAGTGGGACATACCGTCTGAACACGTTCTGTCAGAATGCCAAGTGTCTTTCCAGCTTCCCTTCTTGTCATCAATTGACTTAAATTTTTAAGCTGTAATTTTATTTATTTATTTATTTATTTATTTATTTTTGCAGAGACGGGGTCTCACCATGTTGTCCAGGCTGATCTCAAACTCCTGGGCTCCAGTGATCCTCCCATCTCGGCCTCCCCAAGTGCTGGGATTACAGGCGTGAGCACCCACCCCACCCATCTGCTGACTTTCAATGCAAGTAAATGCTGGATTCGCAAAGCTGTTGTATGATTTTTTCTTCATGAAGCCTGCTTAATCCTAGCTGCATACTGTTTTCACCATTCATCCAGAACGCATGCATCAGATCCACAGGGCCAAGTTGCAGCTAGCTTATATAATGCCTTCATGCAAATAAGAAAGCAATGCCTCTTCTAAGCAGGTCAATTAGGGAAAAAAAAAAAAAAGCATAATCCTGTGAGCCAGTGCAGCACCAGGAAGAATTTGGAAGAACAGGTGGTACATTTGTGTTGAGAAAGATGTGCTCAGTCTTTTGGGAAAGAGCAACTGCCAGGAAGGGCAGCTATGGTTAGCTAGTGGAACAGAGGTGGGGCTTGGGCCCCATTTACCACTGTGACTGGAGCCTGTGGGCAGAGTGGAGGCCCTCATGCTTCTGAAACTGACTCATTCAAAGTTTCATATAGATGAAAGGGTGATGAGGTAACAACTACAATGCATCCACAGAAAAGGTCATTTTTGTGTACTGAATTCGAGTCATTATTTAAATACAAAGATGAGGAGTCTTGCTTTCAATTCCATGTCCTTTGTAAAAAGAATGAAAATGACAACATGACACTTTTGTAGCCTTAGTGCCACACATCGCTTCTGTTTTATCCTTGTTTAAATTACTAAACTGAATGTTTTTGTTTATAAACGTGAGAGGAAAGGGAAAAGCCCAAATATTGCACAACTAAAAAAGCCCATTGTTCTGAATAATAAAAACTGCCAGAGAAGGTAAATTGTGCTTCAGTGCATGAATTTATTTAAAGAAGATAAAAGACTTTGTTTCCTCAAACTCTCTGATAGAGACCCTAAATCAAACCCCACATCTGAAGTGGCAGATATTAGATGTCAGATGCATGGGTCATTCATTCATCTCCCCCTTTCCTTGCTATAACTCAGCTCAGAACAAGGGAAAAAGAGTCAGCTGTAATTAAGATGTAAAGACTAAATCTCAATCCTCTGGGCGCTGACGGCAGTGTCTGAGGTAGCAGTCTCTGAAGTATTTGTGCATGACTGAAGAAACTTTATGATAGGGAAAGATTTGAAGGCGGGGGGCAGTGGATAAGGTAAGACATAATATGATTTTTTTCTCATTAATCTCTTATTTTTCCCTCCAGATGCAGGTCCAAAGCCTGTAGGAGAATTTTTTCACAAATATGATGAAAAATGACTCTATTTTCCTTCAACTTTGATATTTTGGAAATTGTGTCTATAAAGACTAAACAAATATTGTGACAAACCTTTTGGTTACAGTGTTTCAACTGATTCCAGGTTAATTAAGTGAAACCCTCTAAGGCCTGAATTAAAGGGTTTATTTGGGGACTGTCCTAAAATCCAGATCTTCATAATTCCCAAGCTGCATGAATCTTATGCTTACATTGTGTCCCCTTCTAAATGGGGAGGAACAATTTAGGCCCCAAACAGGCATTCTTTTTCCAGTGCAATACCAATTCAGTTTCAACCATCTGAAAAATTACTCAATTAAATTCTATTTTCTGAATGCAAGTGATTGCCCATCCTGGAATAGCTCTCCTTGTCTGCGGCCTTTTCTGCAGAGTAGCTGATAAGGGGCTGGCTGGGCTGACACCATGTATGTGTACAAACCTGCACACTAGAGTAATGATCCTAGGGATACCTCTGTACTTAGGAACTTTGTGTTGATGTTGGATAATCCTTGGGTGTTTGAGGTTTTCTTTGTTTCTTTTTTTAAATTAAATTGTTCATGAATTCATTATATATTTGTGTAAGGCACGTGCTAAAATTTAAATATCTGAAATAACTAATTTGCAAAATTCATTTTCGAAGCCAGACTTGGATGAGGAGTTAAAGTAATTGAATCTTTCATAAAAATATAATGAACACCTGCTGCGTTAAGCAGGGGAACTAGAATGAGTAGGACACAGCCTCGGTCTTGAGAAGTATATATTCTAGTTGGAGGACTGAGAAAAGAATACAAATAATTACAACACAAAGCAGATAAGGATGAGTGTTCAGGAGTACAAAGTGAAGTAAGTTCATAGGAAGGGGTTCTCATCCATTTGAAACTACAAAATATATCTGTGGAACTTTGCAATTTAAGATTGCCTTGAAAGATGAGTGAAATTTGACAGAATAAAATATTACGCACCTAAGGAATAATATAACAAAGGCACAGAGAGGAAAAGACTGCATAGCAAATGGTTATTTTTTTGCTGGAGAATGGGGCTCATACACAAGAACATTGGGCATTAAGGCCGAAATGCACTTTAACCTGGGAGCAGTGTAGACTAAATTGGAGTAAGAAAGAAATGAATGCACAGGTGGAGGGTGGAGTTGGTTCAGGGAAGAGACCAGAAAAATAACTCTAGGGAGGTAAGGAGGAATTTGGCTAAGGTGGTAACAGTGGGGAAAGAAAAGAAGGGATGAATATGAAAAACTTTCTGAAGGACCACTTGCTGGGAACTGTTAACACCTTAGATGTGGTGAATAGGGAGAGAAAGAGACCACTGCGGGCTGAGAATGAGCCTGGTACCAAGAGAGTGGTGTTGCCTGAAGACAGAGATAGGAAAGTCAAGAGGAAGAATTGGCTGTGGAGAAAACAACATTTTTGTTGAGATTTAGTTTATTCGAATACTTGGGATAGCCTGGAGTTAAGGAGATATCTTTCAGTCATACACATCCATGTGTCAAAGCCATCACATTGCAGCTATGGGTATACATTTGGGGACCATGTGCTTAATGGTGAAAGTTTACATGGGGAGATGTGGGGCATTATGAAAGAGAGAGAAAAGCAAGGGAAAGAGTAAAGGCCAAAGAGAGTATCAGGTGGTCAAAATGCGAAATCGTGCAGACAAGTGGGCAGCAAAGCTATTTTTCTTGCTTGGGTGATCACTGGCAACATTAAGGAGAACTTTTAGTCTAATGCTGGGAGTGGGGTTCAGAAATAAAAGTCCTAAGTGAGGCAAAAATAATGAGAGAGAGAGAGAGAGAGAGAGAGAGAGCTCGCTCTTCATCTGGTGTACAGTTTGTTTTGTGACTTGAACTGTGATGTGCTATTACAGTGGCCAGATTGTGTTAAGCTGACCAGCCATCCCTAGTTTGTCTGGGACAGTCCCATTTTAGCACGAAAAATCTGCATCCCAGGAATCTCCCCCGTTCTAGGCAAGCTGGGATGGTTTGTCACCCTACAATTCCGAGGGCAACATACGGCACTTAGTAGGTTTTCTTAAGTATTTGTCGAGTGAATGAAAAAAAAAAAAAAAAAGAAAAGAAAAAAGACAGATTAACATCTCTGGGGCTAAGTTCCTTAAGTTTGTAAAATGAAGTTAGAAATATCTGTAATAGCCAGCACATGAGCTTATTTTGACAACCAGATGAAATAATGTATATGAGTGCATTAGGAAAAACTGAACACTATGCAAATATATACAAATTTAGGTTGATTAATTTTTTATTTTATGCATCCTATGCATACTATTATTTGTTGAAATTTTTATTTATCTTTTCTTTTGTCGACTAACCTCTCATTGCCATTGATGTGATATTGGCACTGAAGTTGGTAATTAATTTCGTTTATATGGCACCCAACACCCAAGAGCCTCTAGGCACATGGCCAAGTCCTTTTTTTAAATATAGTCATTAAATGTAGGAAAAGAGCCAAGCAAATTCCTAAACTGGCAAGTGAAAAAAAGAGCAACTAGAAAATGGGGAAACAAAAGAATTAATAACAAGTATCAATTAAGAGAATTTCTTCCATTATCTAGGGACAAAACTGCATCCCAAACTTAATAGAAAATGGGTTGTATAACATTAGCCACCTAATCTCCCAGCCTCTTGATAAAACAGCCCCTGAACTATGACTTTTTTTAAAATGAAAATTTCTATTTTTTTTAAATTGAAAATATGATTAGACTTTTCACTTAGCAAATTCTCATGTTAAAGTGGGAAGAGACCTTGGAAATCATCTCATTCTACCTTCTTATTTGATATGTGCTTTTTGTAGGAACAGTTCTGGTTAATGTTTTATTAACATACTTAGCTCCACTAAGTGAAGGGAAAACTCCCCCGTGAATGAAGGACTCTGCTGATATCAGAGTGTAGACAAAGAATGGATCAGAGGTCTTAACTGAACTTTATAAGTCCCTTCATCCGTATCTCAGCTCTCTCCTCCCAACTGGACAGGATTCCAGTCTCATGGTCCTAGAGTATTTTGACTAAACTCTGAGGGCTGCGCTGCAAAGACATTTGTTTTCTTTCCTGCTTTATCTTCTTGCCTTTTCTCAGCTTCCGATACTTCTTTTGCTTTTCTCTATTAATAGCTGTACATATTTCTAGAAATTGTAGATGTAATATGAAGCAGAGAAATATTATTCAAAGACTTCAATTTTTTTGCCCAAGAAATTCAGCAAACTTTAAACTTTTCTTTGATTACCCCACTCTCCTGTCTTTGAAGATTTCCCTTGGAGACACCCTCTTTTGTGGTGTCTCATATTTGAAGTTGATTTTACAGCAGCAAAACAGTTTCAAAATCAGATCTTCTTCACAATTAAGTTATTAGATAGTTTGCAGAGAGATTATTTATTTTACAACTCAAAATTCTCTGCCTAATACCACTGTGCTATGGCAACTATATACATATATATAGTCATTTCTGTATATACATTTCATATATAGTCATTTGTATACTATATATACAAATTTGATCTGGATAGGCAAATTGTGAGATGTTTATTCTATGTGAACCCTGTTATATAATGTCTGATCTATTGTACTGATCAAATTGTCACTCTCATACGTCAATATTTGATACTACCAGCAAGGACATATTGTTTACTATAGTATTTATTTCATGCATGTATAACTTGTCATACAAGTAGATTGTGTCAAATTGTGACATAAAGATACTTCTCACTTTCCCTTGTAAACTCTTAATTCCTTAGTTTTATACAGAGGGGTCTATTGTTGAGAACAGCTAAAATGTTACTACTTCCAGGGTACTTCCACTCAAACAAGATGGAAACTATTGAGGGAAACTGTATGGAATTGTATATCACACCCTGAAAGTAGAAACCACTGTGTCTTAGGCTAAGAGGGATGATGCTGGAATGCAAGGAACTCTGACATGATATCATAAGACCTATGTTCACTTCTGATTTCAACATTTATTAGCTATTTGACATTAGATAGGTGAACCCTGATAAGCCTTAATTTTCTCATCTATAAAATAGGAACACATATTTTATAAATATAATACAAATAAATAAAAAAGTGATATACAAATACTATGTATTATTATTATTACTTTACTTCTTTTCCTATAATACCATTTTAGATGGTCATTAAATACTTTTCAATAAATGGTGGTATAAAATTTCTAGAGCAGTTCTAATATAGTTATCTGTAATTATTAGATATTTTTGGGGAGCTGCATATCTTTAATTTTGTTTTCTAGAAGAGTACTGGAAATGCTATTATTTGGAAACTATTTTTCCCTTGATTATCTGGAATGAAACATTTCAAATAAACTTCATAAGCCAGACACAAGACTACCTTGTAATACTGGCTACAAATCTCTGAAACAGGATTGCATTTCATTCTCAAAACCAGTTTTACCATTTAGTGACATGTTCTCTCTTTTTCTTTTATAAAGAAATCCAGCTTCATTGCTCATATGGTACTTCCCATGTGGGCATGGTTTAGTTTGTCCTCACCAAAACTCGTGTTGAAATTTGATCCCCAATGTGGTGGTGCTGGGAGGTGAAGCCTAGTGGGACGTGCTTGGGTCATGGAGGCAGATCGCTCATGGATGACTTGGTTCGGTTCTCATAGTAATGACTGAGTTTCTGCTCTGGAAATACTGGATTAGTTCCCACCAGAGTGGGTTGTGATGAAATCAGGATACCCCTCAGAATTTGTCTCTTCACATGTGCCTGCTTCCCCTTTGACCTTCTGCCATGTCTTGACACAGCACAAAATGCCATCACCAAAAGCTGAGCAGATGCTCGTGTCATAGTCTTTGAACTTCCCAGCCTGCAGAACCATAAGCTAAACAAACCTCTTTTCTTTGTAAACCGCCCAACCTCAGTCAGGCATAGCAACAAAGAAAAACAGACTAAGATAGTATTCTCTTAGCCAAAATTTGGTCCATAGATTTTGAATCTTTTCCTTCCTCAAATAAACAAACCAAATAAACAAATAGTTACTTGTAAAATTTTTCCTGTAAAATTTACATTTTGTTCTGCTCTCTTTTTCTTTTGGGACAAAATAGTGATTGTAAGGGGCACTGTCTGGATGCATAAGAGAGATTTCTATTTTTAAGCTTCTTAGAAAAATTACCTCTGTTCTTTGGGAATCATCTGAAGGGATTCATCACAGTGATTTTATTATGTAGAGTTAAAATACACACTTGGCTGATTTAGCACTTGATAAAATATAGTATCTAAATAGATTTATACGTTTCTTCTATATATATATATATATGTATCCCCCCAAAAGTCTCTGATGTCTTGCCGTTTTCTTCTTTCTCCAAAGTCCCATGAAGGTATTGAATTTTTACAAATAAATTAACTGTGCATAAGCAAGTTCTCCCTGTTTTAATCCCAGTCCTTGGGCCAAAACTCCTTTAAAATATGCATTGCCCTAGGATCTTTGTCTTTTTTACTTTCATATCAAAGACTTCTTTCTAAATTGGTATCAATAATCATGCTGAGGGAACTACACTGTACTCAGTTCATTGCCCACAGAAAAAAATGACAATGTATTTGTTTCTGTCCAGCTTTGACTTCATGACTACAGGTAATCTGAACAAGTACCCCGGCCCAATCTTAGACCACACATGATGGGTAATATTCTTGCATTTGACCACAATCTTCTGCCATTCTTTTTAATTTTTTTGAATCATTTTTGAGTGTGGTGGCAGATGGCATGTCTCTCAGTGAAATCAAAGGCATATGGCAAGCTGTTTTCAATAGTGCCATGCCACCTAAGTTGCAGTATTTATATTTCAAGGAAAAAATAATTTGGCTTCTGATACCACGCTTTGGATGTAGTCATAATGAATATGTAATTCCCAAACACCATACATTTTGAAATTTCTAAATGATTGTGTGGAAATCCTCTCTTGATTGTAGTGAGCAGTCAAGTTCAGAAATGCAGAAACTGGCTTTTAGATGGATCAGATAAATCTAAGAAAGAGACCAAAAAGATCAATTTTTTGTTTGTTTGTTTTTTGGAAAAAGAAAAGTCATCTTAATAGGTTCTATAGCCTGAGAGAGGATATTCAATTTTTGAAACAATGTTGTCTATTTAGGTTAAGAAAATAATACATTCATTTAACCATTTTCCATTTTCTTTTCTGTTTGTTCATTAAATTATATGCAGGTCAGAAGCCAGGGTTTGAAACTTCCTTAAGTTATTTGTACACTTCATTAATTCTATTCAAATAATTCATTTAGAGTATTAGTTGTTAATTGAAACCAGAATGACAATGGCAACAATTAAAAATCCTAAGAAAATAACTTACCTTCAGTATTTTTTCTTACAATACAATAAACTCATGTCTTCCCAAACTAGATTCAGACATATTGTTAACTCACATTGTCATGGCTCTCTGGAGTCCACATTTTTTGCATGTAGAAAATCAGCACTATGCAAGAGGGACAGCTGCTGTGATAGCAACCCTGTAATTGTTGGGACTGGACTCCCAGGGGAGTAAGAAAGGAGGAGTGGAGGGAAGAAACAACACCATTACTGAGAGAGATTCTGTATTTTATGAGTATCTCAACACTTAAAATCTTGGCAGTGCATATGTCTGAGTTCAGTGGTGATATTTGCTATTTTATTAAGTGAAAAAAGATAAAGTTTTATTTCCTCTGCAGATACATGTTTTTTTCTGTCTTTTAATGAAATTATTATTTGCTAACAAGTCTTAGGGCTTTTGTAGAACAAATCTCTTAGTTCAAGCTGTTACATCATGGCCAGTTCCCATGACAGATTGAAAATCATCCTTTTTACTTTCCTTCAAATTTTACAAACCCACTAAAAACTACTAAATATCATAAACACCATTCCTTCTCTTCCTTAGATTTCTAAGAGAATTTTACTATTCTCTTAGAGTTCTCCTATTTTTATGAAATGCCATGCCACCTTATATGCATTTATTTCCTATTAGATACACTATATTTATCTTTGTGCTTCAAAATTGTGGTGCTATCATTCAGAAAAGGCAACTTAATGGAAATTATATGTCAGGTGTCACCTCTCCCAGGACTGAGAGGCTATTTATCAACACCTCCTCCTATTTACTGTTTGTTGTACCCTTTAGATATGCTAAGGGGTCTGCAAAAAATACACCTTTGCTTAGGATGATGTGACTATTAACTCTGAAATTTCTCGACTGCTGGAAAAGACCCAGGATTTGTCCTACACAGCATGATGCCTCTGATGTCTGGTCGATCTCCCCTGCACATCTTTTGGCAGGTAGAGGATTGAAGTAGTCCTTTTTATCAACTAGAATTACTCGCATTGACATTCTGTCTTGTTATAGTAAATCCTGATGTACAAGCAGCATGTAGTGTTACATTTTAATAACTAAGTGTAAAAAATGGCTATTGGAACCTACTTAATATTTGTATAGCATGGTCTGGAGCCAATGGCTGGGTTAAATCATGGTTCCTTCATTTGTCAGTTTTTTGACCAGAAACAAGTTGCTTGAGTTCTTTGTGCCTCAGTTTTCTCACCTGTAGAATGGAAATAAAATACTTTTCTCGAAGAGTTATTCGAAATATTGAATGAGTTAACACATACAAAGCACTCAGAGCAATGCCCAGAATATAGTGAACATTTCATAAAAGTTAGCCATTTGCTTTTAAAATACAGTATACAATAGAAAAATGTAAATCAATGCACATGAAACATTATTACAAATACTATAAGTGTTTTGTTGGCCCCGTAATTCTCTGCCATTGGGCAAATCACTTAGCCCCTCTGACCCTTAGATTTTTCATCTGTGTAATGGGGATAATGATAGTTATTTTAGAGGGATTTTTGTGAATATCAGAAACAAAGTGTATATATATTTTTTACTCCTAGTCCAGTTCCTGGCAAAAAGTAGGCACTCGATAAATGTGTTAGTAGTATCATAACTCATATTTGCTAAGCTTAATGCTCTAATGCACAGAGAACTGATTTCAGAAGAAAAAATGTGTGTGAAAGCATTCTCTATATTTCCACTGAAAGCAAACTTACGAGGAACATATTTAGAAAAATTCAGAAATATGGAGCAACTGATTAAGCTAATGTTGTACCTCTTTATCAATCTGTCCTGGCTGAGCATAGGGAAGATCAGGCCAAATTCCTTAGCTCAAAATTCAAACTGGTGCCAAGGGAGCTATCATCCCTGATGTGGGCTAAGAGCGGTTAATGTTGATTCGCATATGGTTTTCTTTTTACTAAATGAGATTATTTCATTGAAACTGCTGTGTTCCCAAGGTCAATGAGAACTGTGCTCTTCTGCAGGTGTGCCTGTTCTTAGACAGGTAGGATTTAGATGGTTTAAACTAGCTGAATTTCAAGCCTTAAATCAAAGAGAGAGAATGGATTTACCTACATGGGAGAAGGAGACAATAGAATTAACTACAGGAATAAAATACATGCTCTCAATTTTAATGTTAAATGAATTTAAAAGTACAAATATAAAGTTTTATTAACATTGTTCTGGAATCTTTTTTCTAAAAAAACATAAATAAAGCATATCAAGCATATCATTTTATGTTATCTAACACTGTTACACATTGTATGTCATGATGTGGGCAGTTGTTCTTATGTGTTACATTCTGCATTTACATTGACATTTAATTTCCAACTACTTAATGGCAGAAGAAGTACCTATTTTGTGCATTTTTCTGTTTCTGTCCTATTTTTTGCTCATGTAACATTTTTCTCTGGAGGAATAAACATGTTTTAAAAAAGATTTTTCGTTGGTCATTTTAATAAACAATTACCTTGAGCTAAAATGAGCAAGTCACATAATTGTCTTGAGTGTATATAACATTAGTTAAAGTCCTTAATAATTTTAAAATAAGAACTTTAACTTTTGTCATAAAGTCATAAAGTTTTTTAAAAAAACACAGATATAGAAACATGCATGTACAAACTAAAGAAAGCTATTTTCCTTCCTTTCTACATTTTTTCATATTTCTTTTTTATTTTCTAAAATAGTGAATCTCTACTGTTTTAGTCTTCTAAATAAGTCCAAGGTTGGCAAGAGGAGGATAATTTTCAAATTTCTCTGAACATCTATCTAGTGATGATAAAACAGCAAGAATATGAATCAAATACTGCACACTAAAAGGATATGAAAATAAATTTATAAAATAATTCACTTTTACAAGATATTCATGTTGACATGTTGATTCTGGGTTACTTTATTACGACCTAAAATATCGTCTCTTAAATATTAGTTCACAGGACTGGATAGTGATTGACTGTTGAGTGGCCTTCCTCAAAGCATGGTCTGAAGACCGCTGCATCAGGATCACCAGAGCCTCTTGTTGAAAATGTAAGTTCTGGGTTTCCATATATGACCTGTGAAATCTGATTCTCTGGAGTCTAAGCCCCAGAGCCATGCATGTATGTACGTATGTTTTTATTTATTTGAGACGGAGTCTTGCTCTGTCGCCCAGGCTGGAGTGCAGTGGTGTGATCTCGGCTCACTGCAACCTCCACCTCCCGGGTTCAAGTGATTCTCCTGCCTCAGCCTCCTGAGTAGCTGGGACTACAGGCGCCCGCCTCCACGCCCAGGTAATTCTTTGTATTTTTAGTAGAGACGGGGTTTCACCGTGTTAGCCAGGATGGTCTCAATCTCCTGACCTCGTGATCCGCCCACCTCCCAAAGTGCTAGGATTACAGGTGTGAGCCACCGTGCCCGGCCGACTGTATGTGTTTAACAGAAGCCCAGATAATTCTTCTGCACACTAAGGTTTGAGAAACAAAGGGTTCATATCTGTGTCCTCACCTTGATTTCCTAAATCAGAACTGAAAGTTATTCGTCAGTCAGGGTGGAGACTTTCTGGCACAGTGGATTTCATTACTGGCTGCATATTAGAATAACCTAGAAAGCTTTCTAAAAATATCTATGCCTAGACCGTACCTGAAGGGTTTAAAAAATACAACTCTACCTTTTGGTATTTGAAATACAACATTTAGCAATTAAATACAGTGGCTTCTTCTATTCTGTGCATCCTGTTTGGTTTTTAACCTATGATTTGAACAGAGGTTCCACAAGAGTCATATTTTTGAGCATGTGTATTTCCCCAAGTAATGGTGCTGGGTAAAAAGGAGTTGTTCAAATAATACTCCTTGCATTAGAGAGACTGAATTGGAAAGAAGAAAATAATAGGATAACGAATTCAGAATGAAGCAATTTTTTAAAAAAATAGTGGTGTCCTACAGCAGTTTGAGCAATATCAAGCAAAAGAAAGGGAAGTAACTTACTAGATGGAAGCATGAAAATTGAGAGGATGTGATGAACTTGAAAGCTGTGCATTGGCAAAGGTTTATTTCTTCCCCAGGGCATTGTGAAAGAGGGCTGTGGTCATTACTGCCAAGACTGGTGGGGAAATTTCAGGTGCTTTGAGGGGGCAGTTACACTCTATCCATCTTATTCAGGTTCTTATTCTAAGAACCTGAGTTTATTCTAAAATTGATGATAAGAGAGAATTTATAACTGCTAGTGGACATTAAATAGGCCCCTATTCTGACTATTTTATTAAACATTCTTTATATAGTAATCTACTTTGTAAAATGCTGTTTTTTGATTAAAAAAACTAGCATTCTAACTGCAATGGCCAATTTTAGGAGTTTAAATGAATGTTTTTCTTTGTGGGGTGGGGGTGGTAATTTCTAAAGGTCTTTTTCTGCATTTCTCCAAACATTGCTTTGCCTTTTATTTCTTGATGCTTTGTCTAAAAATGGAAGCTGTTATGAATCCCTAACAACACAATCTTGTAGATTACAGTTGTCCCTTAACTTTTTGAGAGATGTGGCTCTCAGAATTGTAGGTTACATGGAAGATACTGGCTACGTCAGTAGATTTCAACTAGAGTAAGAACTATGACGGCTCTATGTTAATACACTAAAAACAAGAATTGTGGAGTTATTAATCAGAAAGAGGGATAGCTATTTTCTGGT
>NW_012110474.1:453097-455907 GCF_000951045.1 Mandrillus leucophaeus | reverse complement strand
CATTACCAGGGAGAAGGAGTGCCTGCTTTTTCTTTTTAAAGTAGGAGTTGACATCTGGATGCTTCAAGCTGCCAGGTGGACCCCATGTCGAACCACAGCTGTTCTTTCTGATAACTGGAGAACTAAAGAGCAAGAAGGAGCTAGGTATTTGAAGTCAACAAAGGACAATATACTGTTATCATTTGGATCACACAGGGCTACTGATTTGTATTATAATTGCAATACAATATTATTAAAAGTTAATGTTATTTGAGGAAAAACACCTAGCATGTCATTTTTCATAGCCTCAAATCACCAAGAAGAGCTGGGCTTTGGCGCATAAACCAAGAGAGAGGGGAGAAACATGATTGTCATAGTTTCTGAAGCTGTCAATTTAATAGAGAGGTTAATGAAAGAAGAAGTAAAAATAAAGTACTTTCTCTAGTTAATCCACCATGATGCCATCCTTCTCATGATCAGTTTTTAGCATGAGAGATTTTTATCTGATATTTTTCCAGTTAAATATATTTTAACTTATAGTTTTATAAAATATGAAATTACTACTAAACTATAATTGTTTTATGTTTATACATGTACATACTTAAAAGTTGATGACTATAGATAATTGTATTAGGTTATATAAAAAGTCAAAGTCAAATAAAGTATTTTAAAATAACATTTGACTACTTTGTATGGATCAATCATGATATACAACTAGATTTCACTAAACCTCAATAGGTTTATACAGTTTATCTAGGCTAAGATAGCATTACTATAACAACATGAGCAAACAGATGGCTGAGTTAGCAGATTGTCTTAAGGCAATACTACATTAATCAATAAGATTACCAGTATGGACTTAGTAGAAGATTTTTAGATTCAGTATTCATACAATGGTGAGATATTTTACTGAGGACAACATTTCATATTTTTTAAAACATATATTCATTATATTGGAATGTACATATATTAGATTTAACCATTATGCGTTTCACTATAAAATATAAAATGAACTTCTAAAATGTGTTGGAAGGTATCACAAATGCAGAATTGAATGTACCACCAGTTACTTTGTTTACTTATAAATATTCAATTGTTTTTGAGAGCTCTCTCTAGACCACAGATTGCTCTAAGAAGCCTACATTCTAGTGAAACAAGACAAAGAATAAACTATAAATATTTCGGTAAATATTATGAAGAAAACTAAGGAGAGGACAAAAGTGACAAGAATACTGTATTAGATAGAGTGATTGGGAAACGTCTTGGATAAGGTCAGATGTTTTAAACAAAGACACAATTGAAGACTGTCCTTGAAGATTGGGATATGTACTTATCTTAGACAAGATATCACCAAGTTAATTTGAAATAAGGGGTGGAATTCATGTATTAGTAAATTTCTATAAATATTTTCCTATTCAGAAGATATTTATTGAGCACATACTAAGTCCTAAGGACTGTGCTTAGCAGGATTTCAAAGATGAATAAGATACAATCCCTGTCATCAAGAGATTCATGAAGAAACACATAAAAAGATAATTATACTAAGAAATGCTCATTACCATGATGGAGCTATAATGCATAGGACACTTAGGTGTAATTCCTACATTTTATATTGATTACACTATTAACAAGGATAGGGCCCCCAGTTCTAATTTGTTTTGATGAAAAATTATACTTTCAATTAATGTGGTTACATAATCAGGGGGATTGAGTCCAATTCTGGCTCTCTGGCTCTAATACTGTATTAGACAGGAGTTTTTCTCTTGCATTAATAGAAACCCAACTCTAGTTTAAACAAAAGGGATATTTATTAGCTTTTGTTACTGGCAAGTCCAAGGATTTTGCCCTAGCTTCAGCTACAGCTGGTTTCAGAGGATTCACTTTCTTTCCATTTCTTTGCTTTGCCTTTCTCAATATTGGCTTTATTTACCAGCAGGCTATGTTTGTGTTGTGACAAAGAAGGCCTTTGGCACCCTAAATATGGGTGACATGTAGCACTCATTATCATAAAAGCAGAAAGATTGTTTCTCTCTCAGCATCCACATCAGTTGCCTGACCTCTGTTCCCACAAGAATCACGAAGTTTACTCCTAGATCAATCACTGAATCTACCGTGATTATCCATTCTGGTGGTGGGTTTAAGTCAGCAAATGAAACACAGAGCCATCCACATAAATGACATATCTACCAGAAACCTACCCAGGTTAGAGTAAACAGTATGAAAATAGTTCTACTACCAGAAGAAAGGGAAAGAGTACAGTGCTGGCAAAGCCAAACAAATTTTGCTACAGACAGATTGATTCTGTGACCTTGGTCAAGTCATGTCACTTGACCAAGAGTCCCAGTTTCACCATCCATTACTCGCCGAACACTTAGTTTTAAATTATAAAAGGAAGGTTGTGTGCCAAGGTTAAACATATAGAGAAAAATGCCTAATGAATAACTATATCAGCCATGTTACTACAGGTAGTGGGAACTAAAGTATTAAAAAAGATGAAGGGGCCGGGCGCAGTGGCTCACGGATGTAATCCCAGCACTTTGGGAGCCTGAGGTGGGCAGATCACCTCAGGTCAGGAGTTCAAGACCAGCCTGACCAAAATGGAGAAACCCCATCTCTTACTAAAAATACAAAATTAGCCGGGAGTAGTGGCACATGCTTGTAATCCCAGCTACTTGGGAGGCTGAGGCAGAATTGCTTGAACCTGGGAGGTGGAGGTTGCCATGAGCCGAGATCGTGCCATTTCTCTCCAGCCTCAGCAACAAGAGTGAAACTCCATCTCAAAAAAAATAAAATAAAATAAAATAAAATAAAATAAAATAAAATAAAATAAA
>NW_012110474.1:432974-452042 GCF_000951045.1 Mandrillus leucophaeus | reverse complement strand
GGTCTCGATCTCCTGACCTCGTGATCCGCCCGCCTCGGCCTCCCAAAGTGCTGGGATTACAGGCTTGAGCCACCGCGCCCGGCCGCCTTCAGATAACTTTATGCATGCCTTCTCTGTCCTAGGATCTGATGATGAGCATCTCCATTAGAGTTCCGACTGAATTTTATCCTTTGATTCTCTGCTCCTTATCACTGATCATGTGGACTGGCACTGACTGCGGGCTCTTGACTGACTGTGGACTTCCTCATGTCTACATACCAGGCCCCTTTTGCCAGCTTATTACTCAGCGGATCTTCACAGGTTACAGATTAGGAGACGTAAAGGGGCAGAGCCACTGTGTTGGTTTGCATTCTTCAGTAAGTAGACACAAAACGTTGTATTAGAGGGAAAATTGAGGAAGGTGGGAGAACTCTCAAATCACGCTGCAGGTCTGACCCCTGTGAAACAGGGAGGAAAGGGAGTGAAGTTGAGCAGGAAAAGTCAAAGGGAGCAGAGGAGGTTTAAGAAAGTTTTGGCAAAGCCTATGTGTAGTCCCTGAGCCAAAGTCACCCGACAGAGGAGTTTGAATCTCTCAAAAATGTAGCTGCCTCTGTATCCCTGCTGCACTCAGTCATTGCCTGGGAGCAGCACATGAGAAGCCTGCCTCAACCAACTCAGTGCTGGATTCAGAATATAGCAGCTGGGTCCCTTGGTCAAGTATGCTCCTCTCTGTTTCAGTACTGCAAGGCACATTCTCCTGTCTACCACAGCCATACTGAATGATAAGGACAAAACAGGACACGCAGCTAAGGGCTTAAGGGCCGGGAAAGAAAGCAGGCCCTCATCACAGAGAAATAAATGAGAAAAATGGAAGGAAACTGGTAGACAATGTGTCTGCCATCTACTGCTGCCTTAGATTGATTCTCCCAGAAGAACTGACTGCTGAGAAAGAAAGAGTAGAGTTGCATTGCCCCTCAACACTTACGGAGTTGGGGTAGCCACGTAAGGCAAAAGAAGTGTGTTTAACAGGTGTAGGAAAAATATACCTTTCATCCTATAGCTAGAGAACAGGGCTGGTGAGCAGTCCATTGCCTGTGCTTTGAAGTCTAGGCTTGACTTTTGCAATTTTCCTCTCATAGGTATTTCCATTTCTAACTTGTCTCTAAGCCATCTGTTCAAGATGCTGCTGTTCAAATAATTTTTCCTGACAGCTGCCACAACAACAGAGAGAATGATGAGCATGGCTGAGCTGCAATTCAGGATAGGGGCTCTTTTTCTATAGTTGCCAGCAGTGACATGGCAACAGGCAATTTCCAGATCTGGTGAAGGTAGTCAAAGTGTGATGTCTGGTCTATTAAAAAGAATGTCCTTCAATTGCTAGCGCTTCCATTTGTTCAATTTCCTTTAACATGTTAATTAGCAGAGGAAAAGTGAGAGAAATGCTTCGTAAAATGATGATGCATGTGATATTTTGAACTTCTGCATTTTTTATTTTAAGCGTCTCTGAGAAAACTTGACACTGACCTGGACTTTTCAGTATAAAAAGGAATGACTTGATATTCTATCAGCTTTGGCTTTCTTCTCATATGTGTGTGTTTGTGTGTATGTGTATGTCTTTCTATACTATCATTCCCAAGGGATATGTAAATTACCTGTTAAATTGTTTATTTGAAACCAATTTAACAGGTAATAAAGGTGAAGAGTATTTACCTTTTCAGTGGATTTTCATCTACTTTGTAAAGATTGAGGAGTGCAGAAACGTATGCAAATAAAGCTATTTAGTCTTTTATAAGTCCTCTGAAACTACAAAGGTAAAACTAACTTTCTATTCCTTACATTTCCTAAGTTCTTTCTACTAATGTAGAAACAACTTATGTAACCTCTTACCTGTGTAAGAGACACACATTTTCTCAGTTTTCCAATAAGCTATTGTTGGGCTTTCCTTTCGCGTGTGTGTGTAGTAAAGTAGCAACTTGCACTTGTTAAGAAATGAATGAGAAAAGAGAACATAATCTCTACCAGTTTGAGGTTTTGAACACTCTTTTACAAACAATTTCTTACCCATTTGGAGGACTATATCTCTCAGTCAGATGTATGATATACAGATGACCTCGCTTGCATTTTTTCTTTCCCTCTGATTTTTGACATGTGGAGATGGTGTTAGAGTCATTTTCAACTAATTTTTAATTGAAGAATATGTCTTTTGTTTAATGACATCGCTATCCATTAGAATCATACATAAGTTTCCAGTTTTGTACTTCTTTCAAAAGTGAGAGACACTGAGTCTTGAAAAATAACCAACAGAATATTATTTCTCAGGGGGAAAAACTTTTAAAAAATGTTTGTGTTTGCATTTTAATTCTATCTCTATTATCAGTGATTGTGGAAAACATTTTATTGTCTAATTTAATGTTAAAGTTGTTTTTATAACCAATACATGTGGTGTTTGATGTTATTATTTGTGCAAGGGTTTAGTTAGAAAATAGAAAATTCTAAATTTTAAGTAGTGCGAGTTTTTATGAAAGAAGAAAATTCCAAACCTCACACAAGGAAACAATTCATATGGATTTTTTTTATATTGTACATGGCTTCTGTAATCTGAAAAGTTACAATCTATAATAAAATAATATCTTAAAATATCATATTAATTTTTATTGTTTTTGTTAATTTCTTCTGTTTTCATTTTTTAAGATAGAGCAGTTTTAGGTTCATAGCAAAATTGAGAGGGGTCAAAAGAGATTTTGACCTTATATCCCTTGTCTCCACACAAGCATACTCTTCCCTATTATCAACATTCCACACCAGTGTAATACATCTGTTACAATTGATGAAGCTTGTAGTAGCCATTTTCACACTGCTGTAAAGAACTATCTGAGACTAGGTAATTTATAAAGAAAACAAGTTTAATTGACTCACAGTGCCATATGGCGAAGGAGGCCTCAGGAAACTTACAATCACGGCAGTAGATGAAGGGGAAGCAAGCACCCTCTTCAGAAGGAGGCAGGAGTGAGAGAGTGAGGAGGGAAGTGCCACACTTTTAAACTATCAGATCTCATGAAAATTCACTCACTATCATGAGAACAGCATGGGGGAAATCCATCTCCATGATCCAATCACTTCCCACCAGGTCCTGCCCCTGACATGTGGGGATTAAAATTCGAAATGAGATTTGAGTGGGGACACAGAGCCAAACCATATCAAATCTGCATTGACACATGACACCCAGAGTCTATAGTTTACATTAGGGCCCACTCTTGATTTTGAAAATTTTATCTTTGGGTTTGGTCAAAAGTATAATTAAATGTATCCATCATTATATTATCATACAGAGTATTTTCACTGCCCTATAAATCCACTATCCTCTGCCTATTCATCCTGTCTTCCCACTAACCCCTGGCAACCAACGATCTTTTTGCTGTCTCCATAGTTTTGCCCTTTCCAGAACATCATGTAATTAGAATCATATAGTATGTAGCTTCTTCAGATTAGCTTTTTTCACTTAGCAATATGGGTTTAGGTTTCCTCCATGTCTTTTCATTGCTTGATGGCTCATTTCTTTTTAGTGCTGAGTCATATTCCATTGTCTAGAGGTACCACAGTTTATCCATTTACCCATTGAAGGACATTTCTGTTATCCTTGCTTATACTTTCACAGTATCATTGCTATCTTTATCATAAACATTAACAAATCTCTATTAAATACTTATAATATGCATTGGCCCATAATATTCATGTAACAGACATACCTTTCAATTTAAACAGGAATCTAGATTGTTGATTTTGAAAGTTTATTTTTAATTAAAACATTTATGTTAATTGTATTCCTTTTTTGTCTCTTTTAATTTTAATTTTATCATGGTGTTTAGTACTAGTAATATTAGTAAAAAGTTTAAGTTAGAAGAACCTACAGAAGCCCGGAAACTTAAACATGAAAGAGGCTGATGGCAGAGAGAGATACATACTGCTGGGGTTGCCGTATGCTCTACAGGTTTCTTTTACTTCCTGTCAACAAATGCTATTTCTATTCTTCACTTTTTATCAACAGAATTGAGAGACATAATAAAGAGTTATAATTACATCTGTTATTTAAGATATTTCTTTGCTTTCTGGTTTCTGCAACAGAGTGAAAAGACCAGTTTAAAAATATTGTGATTCTATTTTCAGAAAAAAAAAAAAAAAAACCATGTTTTTGAATCTATAGACAAAGATCTGTTCAGAATGGTTGGCTTCGTGGGGTAAGTTTATGAAGAACTTTCACTTACTATTTTAGTCATTAAAAATTTTTAACAGGATTATATATGATTTTTGTAATCTAAAAGTGTTACAAATTAGTAATAAAGACAATATTATTTGTTGTTACTTTTATTAATGCTTTTTTGTTTCTTGTTAACATTTTAACAATATAATCATTATAATTATCTTTATAACCAACACTAACAAACATTAAATATTTATAATAGTACCTTTTGGATTAACTGTTGTCTTGGCTTTTAAGAAGTTTTATGGGTGGTAGAAAAATTGAAATTCATTTTGAAAACATAAAAACTTAGCTATTTTAGCTTTAAGCTTGACAATTTTGATAATAAATGGCTTTGAGTTCTGTTACAAAGGACCTAAAAGTTAAATATATCAGAAATCACTTATAAATAGGATGGCTATGTAGTCTACCCTCAAATCAGCACAGTTTTGAGAGTGAAGGGGATTGCTATTAATAGTTACTCTCGGCAACAGGTCTCAAATAGGACTGTCCCAGGCAAACCAGAACGTATAGAAATGATGACTTTATTAATCAACTAAAAATAAATTACTAATGAAACAGATATAGAAAAGCTTATTAAAAATCTGTTTTGATGAATATAGTTTAATGTAGAATTGTTCTGATGTTAAGTTCAGAACACTTTTTAGGTTTCGTGTTGATATTTAAAGTGATATATGAGAAATGTGTTATTAGGCTAGTATATTGTGGGTGGCCCATTTCAGTGATCTCCAGGGGGTTCATAATTGAGCTCCCCAAAGGGCCTCATTATGAGGCTGTTTTCTACTACCTCACCAAGGACTTGATACCACTGAAAATGATGCTCCAGTGTGGTCATGGGGGTAATTTTTCATCTAGGAATGCACTTTTAGCTTACATGGAACATCAATCTACTATTTGTCTATCAGAACTTTGTTGATATAGTTCATCTCTGTAGAAATTATTTGCAATCCTTTTAAACAGAGGGTGAGAGACAAAGGGAGGGATTGGGGTGAGGGTGCAGTTTAAGTCTGAGGTGACTCTTAAAGAAAAAGATAATTTATTGTATTTGAAAACGCATTTTTTACTCATTATTCTGCTAAGTAATCCTACTTATCATGTATTTAAAAAGACAAGGCAATTTCCCACTGAATGTGGTAAAAATAAAAAGGCTATAAAGAGAAAATAATTTAGTGTCAAGACATCCTACTGTGTTTGCTTATGTGTTTGTAAATCTGTCTACAGTATCATTGCTTAAACAATAACCCACTGTACCAGGTACATGGAAACCTTTCAAAGCTCCATAGACATATTTTAAAGATAGTAATTGTCATTTTCTATCTGGCCAACTGCTGGGATCTGATTGGTAATTACCTTATTTCAGGGGAAACTTCAAAAGCTAATCAGAGGTGTTATCAGTTATAACTTCTACTGCTGCTGCACAGAAAACTTAGCAATAAAGCAAAAACTGTAAATTCAGGATTTATTTTTTGTAAGGGTGTGCCTCATGCTTGGAAGATTAATGAAGAATTCCTGGTCCACTGTTTATTAAAGATCCCACCATTCTATGGCATTTTAATTGTATATTCACTCTTTGACATCCTAACTAATGGTTCTTGCTAAATTAATAAAAGCAACATATTAAATTTAAATCCCAGATAAGGTAAAGATTGCCGTTTTAATATCCCATCTATATCCTTTATCTTTCTACAGGGGCTTTCAGGCCAGTAGTTTTAATAACATGCATGAATGAAGATGCTCTTTTTTAACTCAAATGGTGGTGAAGAGTTTTTCCTTTATATTAGCAGGCAATCAATTCCAATAGCTTTTTAATGCTTTCTTAAAGAATCAATTTTAAAGCAGACGCTCTTCAGGGGACCCTCTTAAACTTCTTCACAGCCAGTCTCCTAATTTTCTATTACAATGCAATCTAAAGCAGCTACAAAAATAATGCAGATAATGTTTGCTGGGTAATGATTTCCAATTTCCCCATTCCATGTACCCTGTTATTAGGAGGATCATCTTGGTTGTGTAAATTAATTTTCAATTCACTTCAGGGGAACATTACAATGATTTATTCAGCATTGGTGTTGAAGAAAGTGTTGGGAGGATTTCAGCAATCCGAAAAACAAAATCAATTTGTTCTGATTATCACCATGTTAAAGGGGAAAAAAGGAAAGAAACAAAAGAGTCACTCAAATGTGTGTGTCTTGACTGTAGCATAGACACTAGCACCATGATTCGATGCTAGGTTGTGACTCTGTAATTCAAAAACTGAACAAAAGAATGGTGTTTGGTAATACATCTCTACTTGGAATTTAAGTAATGGAATAGCCAGGCTTATTCCTCCATATGATATTTTAGTTATATGCCTTTGAGGCAGGATAACCGTTCATATTTCTTTGGAAAAGAAAAGCAACACAGTAGCTTATAATCAAGAAGGAATAGTTTCCCTAAGCATAGTATAACTAGCTAATTAGTTTGATTTTTTAAAAGTTAAAACAGGGGCCAACATATCAATATATCACAACCATGAGACATACAACATTTTTTATCATAATTTATCTCACAAAAGCTTTTCCAGGATTGTGTATGAACTACGGTTTTTATAATATTCTAGAAAGGTCATTCTTTGCAAAGGTTTTACTGACCTTTTACTTTAGTCAGTTTGTATGTGTGCTGGTCACTTGGGCCAATTTTAATCATGCCCGGGTGTGAATGCAAATTGCCAATATCATTCACTTCTCCAGATCACTTGCCATTCGGCAAATACTTATGAGCCTCTACACTGGGCTGTGCACTGTAGTGAGAGCTAGAGGGATGATGAGAAACAAAAGCAAATGCTGTAAAATGATTGCTTACCTATTGTAAACGTATCAAAACCTCTGAAGACGAGGTTCATGGTATATAAAGGCATATAAGTATCTAACCAGGTCAGGAAGACCAGAGTAGGTTTCCCAAGGAAGTAATGGTTGAGTTCCTGAAATCTGAAGGATAGAGATGAATTAACCAGGAAATGAGAGGAAGGGAACACTGTTCTAGGACAAGAAACAGGATCAGATTTGCATTTTGAAAGAATGCCTTGACTGCATCGTGGGGAACGAACTGGGGAAAGGCAGAATGCGTGCACCGATTCAGACAGGAGGCTGTGGCCATAGCCTGGAAAAAGATGAAACATGCCAGGGTAGATTTATTATTTTTCCAAGCCTCTGCTCACCCATCTGTGGGTGGCTAGGCTGGATATTCCTTTCTTGATTACTCTGTAGCCCAAGATGAAGGCATGGAGCTGTGTGCACTGAAGTGAAGTGGGCTTTTGGACTCCGGAAACTAGGCACCTGCAGAATAATAAAAAAAAAAAAAGCAGACTAGTGGGAGTGAATTTGGAATCACTGACTGAGACTTGCAGGGTCACAGAAGGACCCAGAAGTGTGAGCTTGACTATTATTTTGAAGTAGTATGCAGAAATTTTCTTGTTTTAATAGAATATTTTTATTGATAGCACAAGCTTTTCTTCAGCCTGGCTTTGCTTCTGAGTTGGAGCCCACCTTCTCTTTCCAGTGAAAAGTGCTCTAGTGAAGTGATTAAGCACTCACAGTCTATGCTCAGCTTAGCACAAAGCCAGCTTCTCTCCCTTACCAGCTCTATGACTTGGGAAGGTACCTAATCTTTGAGTTCAGTTTCTTTATGTGTAGGGCGAGAACACTCAGTGCCCGCTTCCTAGTGAGCTTGTGAGGAGTAGGTGAGACAAGGCTTGAGAAGCTCAAGTGGAACCCCTGCCTTGTACTATGCAGGCTGCACACCTGTGCTTGGATTAATCCATAGTTGTTTGCATCGAGATAAGCAATCAGGAAAAAGATATTTTGGCATCAGCTGGTGGTGGATTGGGTCAGAGTTACAGTCACAACAGTGTCAATCTAGGTCAGTCAGGTTTAAATGACACAGGCTTGGCAGTTATATGCCACTCAGGATAGAATAGTCCCAGGGATCCAGGAAGCAGGGCAGGGGCGAAGCAAGTTTACTGAAGATCCTCAGTAAGGAACACAGAATTACTGTAGGAGTGATGACAGGCACTAGAATCCTCAGGTCAAGATGGAGCTCTGTAGCAGTGGTCACTGAGACTGCAGCTGGTGGTTTCTGTTTACTTTGTAATAGCTCTCTGTAAGACCTGCTCTCAGGATACTCACTTTTGTCTCGTCAGACCTCTCAAGTTCTCAGGCCTCCACAGTACTGCCTATAGAGCTCTAAGAAAAGGTGGTACCTAAGCACTGGGTACTGGAGTCTGGACTCATGTGCACTGTTCTCCTGCCTAAGAGCTGGGCAAAGGCCTGGGTCATAAGGATCCTGAACAAGTCCCACCTCCTCCATTATCAAATGTACTCTGACCTGTTGGTATGATTTTCAGCATTAGATTATCCCCAGGGTAAATCCCTCAAAGAAGCCTAAACACAAGAACGTTATTTCTTATGGAAATGTACAAGGTTGTGTTCTACAGTTGTAGAATGAGTTCAATGTAGAAGGAAGTCTTTTTCATAATCATAAAGAAGAGTTAGGAGTAGGTTAGGTTATATATGAAATTGAAATGAAATTGAAGCATGACCTAAATGGAAATTATATGAAAACCCCAGATTTTCTCTTTAGCATGATCACCATTATTGTTCTCTCAACAATGCCAACTTACATGGATAATTAATCTGTGTGTATGTATGTGACTATTAAGTTGGGCTGTTGAAAAAAAAGGAAGTTTTAAAAAATATTTTAAACGTTGTTAAATGGTGTTGTGGCAGATACGAGTATTGCATATTTGAAAAATGTATTTATAAGAGTTAGTGTATAGATTTTTAAAATGCCAGTAATTTTTCCCCATGCATTCTTAGATCCATTATGAAGGTTGTCAAAGGAGAAGAATCCATCATGATTTCAAAGGACATGGCAAGCTACAGTATTAATCTCCTGATTCTTTTTGAGTTTTAAGAGTAAACTGACAGCTTGAGTTAGAAGTAATCGTATTTAAAATATTCTGTGTGTGTGGGAGACATTACCCCCACTTACCTAATCTTTCAAATCTATATAAAAGGGAAACCTGTCTTCTGGTTTACTAATGTGTCATGTGAAAAAGGATATGTGGATTGTCACCAAATTTGTAATGTAAGTTTGGAATGGCCTGATGTAAAAATGTAAGTTGTGTAGGTATCATCTACAAGATTTACTAGGAGGACTCTGAAGACTACATCAACGAGAGAGGTAGCCACCCTCCAGAGAAGCTGAAAATGAGGATGGATGTTTTTCACTAAATATGGAAGATATGTGGGAGACCATCTGACTTTAAAAAATCAACTATGACATACTTGAAATTCTTTTTGAGGGAACCTGAGGACACCTAAGAGAGGGAGAGAAATTCAACTTTCAGAGGTTGAAAACAGTTCAAATCAAGGCCTATATGCTGCTCAGTGGGAAAGAACAATCCTACATTTGAGGTCATGTTGGGTGGTGAAAACAATCAGTACTTTTAACAAATGATGGGAGAGATTCTCAGAATTCCAGGCATTGGTTTGACTTGAGCTGTTTCTTACATGAGTGACTGTTTCTTACTCAAGTGAATTGTAGAATTATAGCAAGGAGTTTTAAAAAATATATCTGTTTTTAAAATGGAATCAGGATTAGTGAGTTTCCTAATGTAAGGTGGGAAGTCCAGCTAAGAGGTAACATAAAATCCTCTTATAAATGAAGCATCCAATAATTAGAAATAATAATTGAAATTAGTTTTTAAGAAGATCATCTAATGAAGAATCAAATATTAAAGGAGGGAGTGAAAGAGATGAAAATAAGCAATATAGAGTATAAGGGCAAGCCTTCTTCCTTCTTCTTTTCTCTTTTCCAAAATTCCTCCTTATATTTATATTTCACTACCTTACAAACGGAATATATAAATTGGACAATGGAGGATAAAATTTAGAATAAAAATCTAACAAGTGTAGTTAATGAATAGATTTATCTGAAGTTGGTATATTAGTCATTTTGAGCAAGTGCTAAATTTACTTCTGAATTTCAACACAAACAAAATAAAGTATGGTGAGGTTTTGATTCATATTGTGTCAAAAGAAAAAAGTTTTTCCTGGCACTGCATACCAAAAGATTTTATTATGTGATGTCCAATAACCACAAATACAACAATAATTAAAACATTATACAACATCTATTATGTTAATAATTCTATTAATTCTGTTTATAATTCAGTTAATAATTCTGAGTTCTTTTTCTAAACCACACTTAGAATGAACTTCATACTTAACACAATTACTAACATTCCTGCACACAGCTTTTGCTGTTGTATCTCACTTATTGCCTTGAACACGCTAAATCTGCACTTTCTGTTATTTACATATATATATATTTATGTATAATCTTCACAATAATCCTATGAGGTAAGTAATATTACTAACCCACTTTAAAGATGAAAATATTGAAGCGTAGAGGAATTAAGCAATTTGCCCAAAGCTACCCTATTAAAAAGCGGGAACCAGGATTTGAGTACAAACCATCTGACTTCAGTCAGGGTTCTTAACTATGATGCTATACTGCCTATCTATACATCTAAAATGTATAGTGTATGTAACTGTGTGTATCTATACATGTCTCTCTATATAGATATACACATGAAATATCTAATAAACCAATAATCTTGGATCATCTATTGTCAACTCAGCATCCCACAACTCCTTTCCAAGATCATTTCTGCACTGTAGAGAAGAAGTCAGATATTATATTTCCCAGAATCCTCTTTTCCACGTTGCTTCAGTTTACAGCTTGCCAATGAGAGGTGCTGCATGATATTGGAAGATGGGACAGAAGGAACCAGTATTCTGCAGAGGCAGTTGCATGAGCAGATGTGAAATGTCCTGGAGGCTCCCCTGGTAAACTGAGAAGCACCTGCTTTCCTACTATAGACTGAGACCATTGATGGAAGCTTTCCGGAGATTTGAGAATTGCAGAAGCTTCTGTGAGCTGTGAAGAACCACCTGCTTTTGACCTTCTGACTGAGATATTGCTGGAGGCTGCTTTAACCTTCTTTCCCATGGCTCTTTTGAGCTTTCTAAAGCCCCAAACCCTATCTTAAAAATAACAAATATGGAATGCAAAGAACAGCTTTTCTTTTTCTGATTATGGCCTTAATATAATACAATAGTGAAACCATCTAGCATAGTGATTAAGAACATTGGCTGTCGAATCAGACATATTTAGTTGAGCATTTTGATTCTATCCCAAACTGGCAAAGTTACTGAATGTATCTAAATTTTAATTTGCTCATTTGTAAAATATGGCTAATAATAGTACCTATTTTTTAGCTCATTTGTAAAGTATGGATAATAATAGTGCCTATTTTTAGGGTGTTCTGAATATTAAAAGAAGTAAACCACGTAAAGCACTTAGCACAGTGCTGGATACTAACGATCGTTATTGTGATCTAACTATAATTTTGCTTAAAAACATTTATTCAAGTTTTCTTACATCATCTCCTCTATAAATATGAGAATTTAACATGAAATTTTAACTCTACAAGTTAAATGGGAGCTAAGATAATATTGTGCAGTCGGTTCTTTTTGAAGCATTTTTAATGAATAAATTAATTTTCCTAAAATAAAAAGGTACTGTAGGCTCATTGTAAAAAGTTAGGAATACAGAAATGTATAAAGTCTAAAATCAGGGACTCTCCACCACTGTAAAATGACTATTTATAGTTCTGTGTCTATTTTTCTATACCTTCTTATATGCATATGTATATTGATATACACTTAAAAACAAGATGAAATTATACTTTCTTTTCTCACATTTTTAACTTAGCAATTAATCTTTATGATTCATATATAGAAAAAACTATTTTAGTCTTTTTAATGGCTACCTGGTATTCCTTTGTATTACTGTGTCAGACTTAGTCTTGTCTCAATGAGTATTAAGGTTATTTCCAATTTATTTGCACTATAAAAAGTTTCAGGCCTTGCATAGTGGCTCATGCCTGTAATCCCAACACTTTGGGAGTCGGAGGTGGGAGGCTCTCTGGAGCCCAGGAGTTTGAGACCTGCTTGGGCAACAAAATGAGACTTCATCTCTAGCAAAAAAATTAGCCAGGTGTGGGGTTGTGCTGTTATAGTCTCAGCTCCTTTAGAGGCTGAGGCAGGAGAATTGCTTGAGTCCAGGAGTTTGAGGCAGCAGTGAGCCATGATCATGTCACTGCACTCCAGCATGGGCAACCGAGCTAGATACCATCTCTCTTAAGAAAAGAAAGTTCCAGTCAGTATCCATGCAACTTTGTAAAAAATGCAACAATTTTCATTAGAATAAATACTTGCCCATGCAGTTTCTAGGTCATATAACATGTACATTCTCCGTTTTAGTTCCTATTGTCAGGTGTCCAACAGAAAATTGGAAATATGTTCTTACTTCCAGCAAGAGAACATAAAAGTGTTCATTTCTGTACACTTTTGATAAGCGTTGGGATAGCTAGTGATGGAAGTATTATGTTTCCAGTAGCCAGGGTCACAGATAATTAAAATGTCTCTTATCCCATTTGAATCAAATGTTCATTGTTGTAAGTGAGTCTTTGTTAAATTCTGAAAGGCAGTCAGTTCTGAAGAAAATTCTCTGATGAGTGCCCTGTGGGCCAGGATTTTGTGTTCTTGAATCAAGGAAAACCATATGCTTTAGATATAGCTGCAGAGACCACAGATCTGACATTCCATTGTGAACATGTAGGAGCCTGATTTAAGTTTCTGCTCAGCTTCAGGATTTTCCAATCAAATGGAGGTGAGCTGTAGAGATGCTGAGAATATAAATTTCTTTTTAAAAATTGTTATTGTTTTGTAAGTACGTGACCACATATTCAGTTGAAATGTTTAGGTTCTATGCCACGTATTAAGAAGAGGTGATTTTGGCCTGATAATCTACCTCTGTCTTAAAAACAATTCTATCAATCCAATTCCCTTAATTAAAATGTGAGATTTTGAATAAGAGTAAAATCTTACACTTAACTAAATAGGTTGAAAAGTTTTCTTTTTTTTCTTTGTTTCTTTGTTTTTTTTTTTTTTTGAGTTGGAGTCTGGCTGTGTTGCCCAGGCTGGAGTGCTGTGGCGCGATCTCAGCTCACTGCAAGCTCTGCTTCCCGGGTTCACTCCATTCTCCTGCCTCAGTCTCCCAAGTAGCTGGGACTACAGGCGCCCGCCACCACGCCCAGCTAATTTTTTCGTATTTTCAGTAGAGATGGGGTTTCACTGTGTCAACCAGGATGGTCTTGATCTCCTGACCTCGTGATCCGCCCGCCTCGGCCTACCAAAGTGCTGGGATTACAGGCATGAGCCACTGTGCCCGGCCAAAAGGTTTTCTAAATAGTGGAATGAGTAGAGCTCTTGGGTAGAGTCATTTCATTTTAGTTTAAGCTGTTGTAAAACTATGTGTTTATTGGGTAATGGCAACAAGAGAAAACAGGCTCAGTTGCTTTCTAAGGCCATTTCATAAGAGCAAATGGGAACACTAACCCAGAGAAAGGTGGCATTTTCCTTCTTGCTGAAGGAAAGATGCCACTTCATCACGATCTGCATCTATTAACTTAATGTAAATTTAAAATATAACAAAGAACAGACCAGTTTTAGGCCATTGGAAATATAAAATTAATTTGTCAAAAAAGCAATTCTTTCCCCTCTAATTTTGGTAGTAATATTATGTGCAGCCTAGTTTGTGATCCTGCTTTATAAGTTGTTTGTCTAGGAAATCAGAAGTAGATAAAAATGAAGATTTTCTTATTGATTCTTATTGGTTTAACACAGTAAGACTTGAAGCTTTTTATCTATATACTCCTTTGACTGATTCTCTATACAACTAATTAGAACAAAAAAATCTAATAAAAGAGCTCTGAGATTGGAAAGGATTTTGGGCAAGATATTCCTAGTAGACTGATATTAATTTGACTTTCCTGGTTCTCTACTAAAATTAGTTTGAAGATGGTAGGTGTCAGGAGAGGACTATTGGAATAGGTTTTGCAAGAAGAATCTTGTCAATTTTAACTTAGAACATTTTACAAAATGTTCATGTAAAAACTTAACATGCTAACAATACATATTTAAAGGAACTATGGCTTTGCAGAAAAGAAACAAACAATGAAACTTATTTGCAAAGACTCCTAAATAAGAGCCATTTAAATGAAAGTTGCATACTCCCTAATGCATAGGTGGACATGGGCCTGCATCCAGTGACTCTCCTGTGCTAGAGCATAAGAACTGACATTTTGTTTCAATACAGAAAACTCTCGATGGCCACCATAACTCCAGAACTTACCTGTTGAAATGGTATCACAGCTCAACTTCTCTCTCTGCCCAGTGCACTTTGCCCCTCACTCATAGGTATTGTCCTTGGGAAAGAATTTCCCAGTAACATACTGCACACAAATTTCAAGTCTCACATTCTGTTTCTTGGGAACATGACTTAACATACGCCATGCCTAAAACCTGGGTAGGGGTGGCTGGAAGGCTAGGCTCTGATGAGCCCATATTTTTTTTCATGTAATCCCGAGATATTTCCATGAGGTTTTTCACCAGACTAGTCAAACTTCTTTCATTGTGATTCAGGGCTTTGGGAGACCAAGGCAGAAACAGTCAGTCCTCTTAAAGGCTGGTGCCCCGAAATGACATAGGCATCACTTTCTCCGCACTCTATTGGTCAAAGGAGTAGTCCAGCCTAGGTTGTAAAATGAGAGGAAGGGGATGGGAAAAATATGGAAGAATTTTTGTTCATCTGTAAGCTACTACACAGACTCATTGACAGGGTGAAAGATTTTTTCTCATGCCTCTTTAGGGGAGTGCAGTGTTAACACTCTCTGAATGTATTAATCAGCCTGATGCCTTTTTATATTTTCTATGGAAAGAAATTAAGAGGTCCTCATGGGCCATGGCTGGGCAGAAGGTGTGATGGAGATGATAATGTGTGGAAGAAAGATAGACACATTATTCCTCTTCTGTGTAAACTTTTAAAGAAGTAGTCACCATAGTTATACAATTTGAAATTGTATATGATATAACATAACAAAGCAGAAGCCAAGTTGGTTAGAAATTAAGAACATGAGATCTGAAATCAGATAGATTTGTATTTGTGCTCCAGTCTCGCTACTGCATGAATATGAGATTGCTGATAAATGAGTCTTCAGGCCTCACTTCTCCCATCTGCACAATGATGCCCACCTCATGGATTTTGAAGGTCAAGTAAGATGAAATATGATAATATCTAAAAGTACTTGTTTTAGGTCTGACGCATAAAAAATACTCAAGAAATAATGATAAAAATTGTAAAAAGAAAATAACAGAAGCCATGATATTGATACGAAGCAAGACAAAACAAAAACTTTAAAAAAATATGAAGGAAGAAGGAGTAATGATAAAACTAAGAAGGAGTAATGATAAAACTATGAGTAAGATTGAAAGCATTCATCACAGACACTCAATAAATGCTGCAGAACCTGAATATCGTGAAGATAGTAAATAGAAAAGAAGCTGAAGTTTAAGGCTGCTGGTAAAGATTAGACTACTGTGTGAATAATTAGAGAGCATCTTTCTTTCTCAGTGCAGTCAAAATCAGGCAGCTTGTTTTCTAGTAATCATGTTTTCACCATTATTCATATGCAAACATAAAATTTTAGGTTTTAGGAAATAAACTGAACTCTCCATACTCTCTCAAGTCACTAGAAAGTCTCCGTCAGTTATTTCTTTCTCAGTGCTGATTAACTATGGATTCCACTGGTGGTCAAAATCGAGACTTGCTGCTGTGTCTGTGTTTTGACATTTTTATTTTATTGACTTTTGACAGGGCACAGTTAGAGACGAGGAAAGCCTGGTTTGAAAAAAGTATTTGTATCAAGCCATCTCACCCATTAAATATTGATAATGTTACATTACAGTTCCAAAACAATAAGGATTTATTGCTCCCACATCAACTGGTCCAAAACAGAAGCAAGTCTGTTTTCTTTCCCCTGTGGTTAGCAAGTGTGTCTGGACAAACAGGCAATTAAGTTCTTAAAATATGAACCCAAATGAGGCTGAGACTGAGTGGGTTTACATATTCTTCTATAGCCAAAGACTTTTAACTCACTAAGGTGGCTTAACTTATTCTGACTCTTCTGGATAAACATGCACATTATCCTCGATGTTTACACATTTTTTTTTAGCAAGTTTTAGGAAAAGAGATGGATTATTTATAAAATAAGAAACTTATTTTTCACATCTCGATATTGATATGGTGGAAAGCCGAATTGTACAATGGAAAAGGTCAGAACACCTTGATCATATGGCAGTTTCATCCTTTAGCTAATAGTGTGACCTCAGGAAGGTCACTTCATCTATCTGACCTACAGGTACGTCATCTAAAAAATATATCTGATGATAATTCTTAATCGACCCACCTGTCAGAGCTCTTAGACACAAGTGAAATTATGAATAAGGAAAGTTGTAAAAGTGCCATATAAGGCTCATTTTCCATTAATACTTTAATACTAAATCCATAAATGTTTATAGTATCTGTTTGCACACCCATGACCAAAAATATTTTGGATGGAAGTGTAAAAAAATCAGTCAAGATATGTATATGCTCTATTTGCAAGAGGTAATAATCTATTTGTTTAAAATTATGTATACATATATAAAATTTATATAAAATATATAATTTTAGTGTTATTTAACTTTGTATATACATTGTATATACACATGAAATACATTATAAACAAAATTAATTTTTAAAATTTTAACTTTATTTTTGAGATGGGGGGGTCTCACTTTGTCACCCATGTTGGAGTGTGGCGATGTTATCTCAGCTCACTGCAACCTCCGCCTCCCAGGCTCAAGCAATTCTCCCACAACAGCCTCCTGAGTAGCTGGGAACACAGGTGCATGCCACCACGCCCAGCTAATTTTTTGTGTTTTTGGTAGAGATGGGGTTTCACCATGTTGCCCAGGGTGGTCTTAAACGCCGGAACTCAGGTGATCCACTCACTCTGCCTCCCAAAGTGCTAAGCTTACAGACGGGAGCTACTTCACCCAGCCTAAAATTTAACTGTTCAGTCATGTTTGAGGTTGTGTTCTTAAGCTTTTATCTACTTTTTTAATGTTCTTTCTTAAAAGCTGGTTTTAATATTCACTGTCTTCTGTAGCTGCTTCCTTCCTTGGTTTTATTGTATCATCTTTTGTAGTTTGTTACAATCAATATTGTTTATGTAAAAAAACTGCTTAAATAAACTTGTTATCTGTGTCTACTTCAGAAAACATAGAGTTCTATACTTTTTCTTTTTTTTTTAGTAAATGTAAAGTGGTGGTATTGATGGAAGGTTAGGGAGAGGATATTTCAAGTAAGTCTCATATAAGATATAACTGGAAGTAGTTATTAAATGTCAAAAACCCTAAGCATGAAGCATTCAGGAATTTACAAGAGAAAAAAACAGAAAAAAATTTTGGCCTCATTCATATAAATTGTTTTTTTCGTCAGAGTAATTTTGATTAATTTTTATTTCCATCCTCCAATTTGCTCATTGCCTTTGTCTATATGTTCACACAGTTAACAAATTGGCTGATATTTCTGGTTATCTTAACAACTGATTATGCATTGATCAACTGATTGACCATATAGCAATTTTATTTGGTTGTTAAGAATAGATGTGAATACTGAATTGACTGTGTTACAGTTGTTAATTTAGCTGTACAGACAAGGTGTCAGAAAAGACATTCTGAAATATGTTTAAAGTGCCTTACATTCTCAAATGGTCACAAAAATGTAAAACCTACAGTCAAAATAAAGGTTAATTTGAATAATTTTTATTTTCACAGACTACACATTAAAATAGAATTCAGTGGGGAACGTAATTTAAAGTGTTCTAATATAATAGGGAAATGGTTGCTGAACGTTCTTCTGTGTCAAACTGATGGACACACCTGCTAGATTAACAATGAGGCATATTACCAAATATTGCTGTCCGTCAGTGCTGAAGAGGATGTTGGCTCTTGCAATTATGATCTTAGGCTCTTTGTTGATTTTGGTGAAATGAGCAAATTGTGTTTTATTTTATATCATTAATAATATTTCTTCTTTTCTGAATTAGTGCTATTGAAAATTAAAGAGAATTTAATTGTTATGAAATGGGAATTATGCAGTTTTAATCTCTCCTGACAGCGACTATATTGCTTGCAAGTCTCATTTACTATCTGGCCCTTTGGGAAAAGTTTGCTAACCTGCTGCTAGGGTTACTACTGCCCTGTAGTGAGAGTTCAAGGTTCTTTTCTACTTCAACACCACTTGTCTCTCCATCCCTGGATGCTAAGGTGTCCCACTCTGCTTCAGATCAGGGACAACAGAAATTCTGAGGCACCTTTGGGCCAGGGGTCTAGGGTTTAGAGCTCTGAGTGAAATGCACAAAGGAGTTAAAATCCAAAGTACAGACTTCTGAGCTTGCTGTTTGCTTTTGTTTTTGTTTTGCTTTTCTTTTATGACAATGTCATACAGGGATCCAAAGTCTTCTCTCCCTTGGGAAAATGTTACCTTTTAAAACATTACATTTAACACATAATAATTTTGTATATGTATATGGTACAGTGTGATGTTTTGATCTGTGTACACATTATAGAAGACTCGATCAAGTTCATTGCTGTATCCACCTGAAATCTGAAAGCCAATTGGTAATCAGGATAGAGTCCAGGGTCCTAGAGTATGGGTGGGGTGTGGATGTGCTAGTTTGTTGCTCTGAGCCCTAAAACTATCTCTCATTGTTTTTTTTCACTGTATCATTAATGTGGAAAGATCATAAACTTAAGTTGCTTTTTTTTTTTTTTTTTTTT